>NW_009193981.1:0-274 GCF_000690835.1 Fulmarus glacialis
CGCGGCCCTGGCCGCCCCCCAGCCCACCCACCCCGGGGAGAAGCCCTACCAGTGCCACCACTGCGGGAAGAGATTTTGTGAGAGGCCGCCCCTCATCATCCACCTGCGCACCCACACTGGGGAGACCCCCTACCAGTGCTCTTACTGCGGGAAGAGCTTCAAGCAGAGCTCGTCCCTCATCGCCCACCAGCGCACCCACACCGGGGAGACCCCCTACCAGTGCGGTGACTGCGGGAAGAGCTTCAAGCAGCGCTGGGCCCTGACCTGCCACCAG
>NW_009193981.1:706-1003 GCF_000690835.1 Fulmarus glacialis
GAGCGAGAGCTCGTCCCTCATCGCCCACCAGCGCATCCACACCGGGGAGAGGCCCTACAAGTGCAGCGACTGTGGAAATAGCTTCCGCAAGAAGTCTGTCCTCATCAGGCACCAGCGGATCCACCTGGGATAGGCGCTTGCCGCTGCTTCTCCTCCGGGCGTCCGGCCCCACTGCTTTCAGGGGGCTGAGCCGGACGGAGCTGGAGGCAGCTCGGGGGGACCCAGGGGCTTCTAGCCGCGGTGGGGGAGCAGGAGCCTTGCCGAGCCTGAGTGGCGCGGGCAGCCGAGACCCTCCCG
>NW_009193981.1:1043-1682 GCF_000690835.1 Fulmarus glacialis
GTGCCAGCCGGACCTGTGGGAAGCCCATCCCGGGCAGGCGCCCGTGGCTTACTCCCCACCGCGGGGCTGAGGCCTCGGGACACCCCGAGCCGCCTTTCCGCCGCGCTATGTCCATGTTGTGGCCGTTCTGTAGATGGGGAAAAGCAGAGTCCCGTGGTGTGAGCCTCACATCGCGGCTTTCTCCTCCCTGCACGAGCACGAAGGGTCCTGTAACTCATTAATTCGGCAACAGCCCTCCGCAAACAGGGCTGTCGGAGCAGCTCCAGCAAGGCCGCTGGCAAGGTAATTTCAGCGCCAGCCCGGTGCTCGGCGTGCCGGGGCGCGCGATCCCTTTCCTTTCCCTGCCTGCTATAGTAAAGAGCTGCTGTACCGGCCGCGGGCTGTGCGTGCCTGTGTTTTCCCCCGGGCCAGGACGGGGGGTTGCGGGGGCTGTCGTGGCCAAAATGCGCAGCTGGGGGGTCCCCTCGCCCCCCAGGACTTTCTTGTCCGGGCGTGGAGTCGCACAGCGGGGAGCGGCGGCGCACTGGGGAGGGGGTCTAATGGTGCAGAGGGGACCGTGAGCCTGCGGGCCCCCCCAGCCCAGGGTTTGGGTCTCTGGGCTGCTCCCAGGGTCGGGGGGATGACGGCCCCGCGGGACCC
>NW_009193982.1:0-13960 GCF_000690835.1 Fulmarus glacialis
GGGTTGTTCAGCCTGGAGAATAGAAGGCTACGGGGAGGCTTTATTGCGGCCTATCAGTACTTGAAGGAGCTTCTAAGAAAGATGGGGACAAACTTTTTAGCAAGGCCTGTTGCGACAGGACAAGGGGGAATGGTTTTAAACTAAAAGAGGGTAGATTTAGACTAAATATAAGGAAGAAATTTTTTACAATGAGGGTGGTGAAATAATGGCACAGGTTGCCCAGAGAGGTGGTAGATGCCCCATCCCTGGAAACCTTCAAGGTCAGGTTGGACGGGGCTCTGAGCAACCTGATCTAGTTGAAGATGTCCCTGCCCAGGGCAGGGGTATTGGACTAGATGACCTTTAAAGGTCCCTTCCAACCCAAACTATTCTATGATTCTATGATTCTATAAACTAGTTAAGTCCCTTTCGTATGATCTGCAAAGGTCAAAAAGAAGTTCTGTATTTTGACAGCAGTCATCTCTTGCTGGTCACTCAGGTCCTTCTGTCAGTGCAGCATGGCTGGCAAGACAGTTCATGCTCAGATGTCACGTTTTTTGGATCTTAATGGTTACAAGTCTTACCTATCCAGACCATTATTTTAAACCCATTTTTAATTAGTTTTCCCTCTCTGCAATTTTTCCTCTGCTAAGTATGTATTATAAGCAAATATCTGGCTTCTACCACCAGAACTATTTTCAAAACTTTTGGAAGTCAATCTCTCCTTTAGGAAAATAAAATCAGTCAAATTCTATCTTCAGGTCTTCTTTATAGACCTTTTCATTGTAATGTGAACATTTTCTGCATCTAGTCTAGTCTTGCAAGAAGACATGACACATTTCATAACTGTTTTTCTCAGGGTCTTGGCAAATTATGCCAGATATTGTTGCCTTGGTTCCACCAAATCTGTGTTTGGAAAATTTGCCTTGCAGTTGTCACAGCTAGAGACTTAATTATTTAAGGGAAAACAGAGACTGAAGAACAATTTATAAGTCTGTCTGTTCCCTGATTATGCTTCATGTGTTGTCCCAAGGGTTATGCCCCCACATACTGGGAATCATGAAAATAGTATTTACATTCTCTATTATTTTTAATTAATCATTTCATTAGAGCATGGAATTCATATGCAACACAGAAATAACAGTACTGTGTACATTAGTTGAGGCAAAATGAAGCCAAAGATATATATTTATGTTTCTTCTTTTTTTTTTTTAATTAATTAATTAATTGGATAGATGCCAGAATACTAACCATCAATGTTTAATAAGGAACAAGGAAGCTATGTTCCTTCTAACTTTAAGTTTCTTGACTCTGGCTGAAATTACTCTTTGGAAAGTTGTACACAAAGAAGATAAGGAATTAACCAGAGTAATGTGAGGTTAAGTCTTTCTACATTATCACAATTTTGAAGCCCTTCGGGAGATCAGATGTGGATGGAACATCCAAGGAGACATGAACAAGACAAAAAGACATGTTCCAGGAAAGCCAGAGGCTTCACTACCTGTAAAAATATACGTTTGTATTTTTACAAAAACTTATTTGACTGTGAGTAAAAATGGATTCAGATTGGCTTTATGGACATTCAGTAATGATAACTGCACACGGCTGATGGCACATGTCTGGGTTTTCGTCGATAGAACAAAAAACACCACAGAGTGTAACACAATTCAAAGGCTCAAAAGAACCTGAAAACTGGAGAGTTTAAGGTCATGGACAGTTCGTTATAACTGCAGTCATTACTCTCTTTTCTCTCTTTTTTTTACCTTCTCAGTTCTAATCCTTTTGCTGATCTTCCTTCCCTTTACTGTATGCTTTCTAGAAGTACTTATTACTGCTGTTTAATGTGTTAACAAATATTAATAGGTATCTTAATGGTAAACTACAAGGCAGGATATAGTACAGACAAGTAAGATTTACGCACCTCATTTTAAGAAAAATATAATGGAAAAGTGTAATAAAATTAATGAGTAGTGCTTGATTTTTCTACCAGTGTGTAGCTAAGTAATCATGCCACCCATGGGATCGAAAAGGTATCTTGATTGTGAAATAATGCCTTCAGCCTTTGACTTTCTATTGCAATATATAATAATGTGTCCTTAGAGCACAGTACGCAGTGTCTGTTTCCTCAGAGCATGTAGTACCCATTTTGTGCTAATCAGGACACAGTGAGGATCTTTTTGGTCTACAGGGACTATGACGAGCTGGGAGTATCTGCATTAGGTATAGTGGGGGAGCAGGGAAGATAAGTTATCCTTCCGCGTACGTGATGTGATGAACAGAGTAGGGAATTGCTGAAGAGAAAATAGATGCATGTGTTTGCAAAACAGCTATAGCTTAGATAGAGTGGAACTCCACCTAAAATAGTATGTGTCTGTGAAATATGGAAGAAAATAGGGAAGGTTAGGACTGTGTATGTTGGTGATAATCTGGCATGGATCAAATGAGGTTTCAGGTTAAAGTGCGTAAGAGTGAAGAATGGTGCAAGGAAGAAGAGTCTAGGGAAGATGTCTTCTAGCACTGGCCTTGATTGTATGTGGATTGGATATTGTGTCTTCGTCGCATGTTTTTTCCCATGGGACCTCTTTTGTGTTGACAGTTTAGTTTCATAAGCATCCATACTAGTTGCTGGTCATCTGGGAACATCTGGAACAATGGGAGATAGCAAATGACTAAGGAAGTTTTACTCAAATATGAAATACTGCCTGGCTTCCCAGAACTTGGTGTCACTCTGCTTCCAAGTATGGTGGTTAAATACTGAAAAATGTTTCTAGCTTCCTGGAAAGTTACTAAACATACAAGAAATGTCACTTGTGGCTGCTCCCATTCTTGCTTGCTGTGGGCAGGGGTATTCTCATCAATTGACCAAGTATCCATGGTGATTCCCATCCTACCTGTTTGCTTTGGTAGGTAACTCACTTAGCCTTTCATGATCAAGTCCTGGGGCACTCAGAAGGCAAGTAAAAAGGCTCCTAGATGCCCCAGAAATGGATGTCTTCTGCATACAGTCTTTAGGAGGAGTGTAATTTTTCACTTGTCACAGCTCTCAGAAAATCATGGGGATCTCAGAGCACAAAGAGACTGGGTGGATATGATAGGAACCTCTACTCTCAGTACTCTCAGAAAATGAAGTACTAATCTGTTTATTCCCAAAAGAAAATAAGTGGGAGTGCAGGGCTATGCAGATTAACATGTGTCCTAAAACTGCAGTCATCACAGATCTAGAAAGATCTCCTTTTCATGCTTATGGGTTTCTAAAGATAATACCTTGCTTTCTTCCAGCAAAAGTAGGAAGACCTGCACGTATAAATTCTGTGATCACTGTTGCTCATTTTTCTGTTATCTATGTAGTTTCCTTGTATCTTTGCTCATTGCAGATAATTTTAAGTTTCTTTTAATACAATGAGGATGACCAAAATGAAAAGACCTTCTCTTTACTTCCATAGTACCTTATTCAGATGCAAAGTTGCAGGTCCTTCTTTGACAATGCTTTTATTCCTCAAAAAGAATTTTGTGAGAGGGGAAAAAAACAGTACATTTCCATCTTTTATGTCAATTACATTTACTTTGAAGATCAGAACTTGTTGCTGTTGCACTTACTGTCATTCTCCTTTACCCCCTGTATTCTTAATAACTTTACTTCCTGTACCTTCTCCTCCCTCTTTCTTGTAAAAATTGATGCTTTACCTATTTTACTGGAAGGTCCCTGGACTTTACAGTAGTTGCCTATCAATGGATCTCTGTCACCGTTTCCAGTGACATTAAGTCCCTTAAAGAAGTCTCGATCTTGGACCAATCTAAGAAATTGAGGCATGCTTTTTTCTTTTTTTTTCTTCAGTTGTGAGAATAATCCTTTAAAGAAAATCTAAAGTTCCACCTCTCGTTACAAATAAAAGTACATTAAACATAAACTTTAACATTTAAAACAGCAAGATTGCACTTACATTGTATAATCGCTACACAAAGGGCCAATAATCACTTTGTTCAAAAGAGATAATGCAGCATAATATAAGTAGTAGTTTAAGCAATTATCTGGTAGAACAGTTAATCATCACCCTCAGTTCACAGCCTTTTGTTTCTCAGGAATACACATGTCAGATTGTAATTAAATGCATTCACACTATTCAGTGCTGTGCAGGCTGCCTGGGTGAACAGTGGAACCAAGCTGGAAAACACAATACAGACAAGTTCAGACACAGCTTTTATGGCTGTGTCTGCCTGGCATGGGGTCCTTGCTGACAAATTTGTTATGTAAGGGTGAAATCACATGGCAGTAAATTATTTATTAAAGAACATAATTTATGGTAAAAACGATGGCTATAGAAAATTTATTTTCACAGTCTTTTTATACTTTCAGAGCATTTTGTTACAGCATGGATTATCTGCCTGGAGTAAATATTCTTACTCTGAAATTAAAAGTAAACTGTTTTTAAAAATGGAGTGATTAATTCAAAATTGGTCTTTAAAAAGAATTGCAACTTTAAGGGACACACATCCCCACTCAGGAAAAAAAAAAAAAACCAAACAACCCAATAACTACAACAAAAAACCCCTGAAGGCAGACATTTTTCCAAAGTACATCTGCAGGTGCAGTTACAGTTTTTAAAGTAGTGTGTGGCTGATTGAGAGAAGGGCAACTAGAGTGTGAAACAGTTTGTATTGTACACAGTAATCTGTGAGAGTCAAGAAGGGAGGGAAAGGTGACTTTCTTGTTTTGCAGTGTGGTTATTCCATGGCTTTCCTGAGACACAGTTCCAGCCTCTAATGAAGACAGCTGAGACATCTGTTACACAGCATAGTCTTCTCCATTGGATGATTGTAATTACGGTTTTGAGAGATGGTGATAACTGATCCCCACAGCCAGACAGAAGTGTTCTAGCCTTGCTGTGAGACAGCTGTGTTGTAGCTGTGTGTCCGTGCTAAGATACAGACCGTCGTAATTTTCCAGCCTGCATACACAACGCTGTCTTAGAGAGCTGAGTCCCGAGCTTGAGCTTTTGCCTAGTCCACACTTGACACTTGAGTGTCAAACTATATTAAATTTGATAACTGTTAAAGATCTGTGTACAGTAGAAGACCTCTTCCTTGCAATAAAGACACCAACTTAGTTTCTCGTCCATTTCAAGTGGGGGGAAACCAAAACAAACCCCTACTTGTACAGCTTTAGTTGAGAATTGTGTATATTTTATTGTCATGCATAAATTGAGTTTACCAAGCTAGGACTGATGCTGTTGAACCTATATTTCTTGCTATATTTCACACAGTGTTGGTTACAACTTTCTAATCCAGCTATTCATGTAGTTATATCTAATCATGTAGTTATATCTAATAATTTCTAGTGAAATGAAAACATAAATGCAAAAGTGCAGGTAGAAAAAAAAGACCTAAACTCTTCCTAGCTCCCTATAGTCAATCAAAATATTTAAACTTCTGATTCTTTTATATTTTTGCAGTGAATTCAGGCATATGCAATGTATATGAACATCTGAAGTAGTTTTCTTTGTTTCATAAAGCTCTTCCTCTAATACATTTTTGCCCATACCTTCCATAATAGAGATCTGTTACATCCCTTTTTTCCTACATGCACATACAGGTTATATGTGCTTTGTTCTCAAAGTTCTTGTTATGGTGCTGTAAAGAGTGTATATTCCAAATAAATCCATCAAAGTGATATGAGAGACCATGCAGCTGGTCTTCATGGAAAAGAACTAGGAAATAAATATAACAAGTTCTTCAGAAGTCCTGTAAATAATGTGGCATTTTGTTTATAATTACTAGGACAGTGATGTCTTGAGTTTGCTAATATTAGTACCCAGATAGTAGAGCTTACCATGTTATGAACGCAACCATAGCAGGATGCAGCAAATTCTGATATGGTAAATAAAAGTGACACTATTTGATGGCCTACTTAAGGTTGTCCTGTAATGATTATTGAATGTTGATGGACAATCTTTTAAGGAACCCAGCTGAGAGAGTCAAAGGTGTTTGTCATTTGGAAATGTCTGTATTCTCAGCATGTTTCTGAATATTAATTCAAAATTATCTATTCAAAAGTCAGTATTCCAGCAAAAAGAGGGTTTCAAGAGCACATAGCCTAACTGTGCCCCATCTTCAACATGAATCTGCAAAGAATGTTTGTAGATGTAACTGCTCAGTAACATATACCTTCCATAGTCTGTGGCAGTTTCATGATCAGGTAAACAAACCAACCAACCTAGAAAGCCCTTATACATATACAGCAAGGTATTATGGTCTTGTAGGTACCCAAATCAACCATTTTGTCTGTATTGCAGATGTCATAGTGCAAAGTGAGGGAGTACAGATATTTGCTTATATTTATAAAAGCTGCAAATCTCATGACAACTTCACCATTCCTTGGCACAAAGTAGTGCTTAAAGAAAACATTACTTAGCAGTATTTAATTTAGGGTTGTTTGTTTTTTTTTTTAACTTGAGAACAAGACAGTCTGTGATTCAAATTACTTTTAATCTAATAATTGATCATTTCAGCAAATAGCCAAGTTTGATTTTAGCAATTTGGAAAAAAAGTCAAATAAAATGCAAATGAATAATTGACGATGAAATAAAGATGACAAGCTACTTGGCAGACAAATGTGATGAAACTGCAGAGAAGCAGGGCCTGCAAATCTGCCTTCTTATATAACATATTTTATGTTATACACATTGAACTTCTGTAGTCTATTTAAATATTAACCCTTCATGTGTTTGCTAGTTCCCCAAGGGCCTGATCATCCTGTAGACTCAAAGGTTTTGCTGGCTCATTAAGCAGCTTCTGTTTAACATCTTAGACATTGGCCTAGTTTGTCTCATTTCTTATTTCTGACTCCTGCTTACCTTGGAGTAAAGGAAGAGAACATGAGGAAGAGGAAGGAACAAGGTGGGTAGTTCAATGTGCTGTGGTAAATGTTATACAACAGGATGAATTATGGTGGAATCCTAAAACAGAGACTGTAACCAAAATAAAACCAGTAGGAAAACTTAGGCTCCCATTTCCTTGAAAAAACGTCCCTGTTTAGAAAGGAAACTACCAAAGGATTAAGGGATCTTGCGTTAACAGTTTAAGGGGCAAATGCAGTGTTTTCCACTGTATTAGTCAGTGCTTAGATACAGGGAGACTGCCACCTTTATATGTTCATATCCTATAAAAGAGAAGCTTACTCTGCCCTCCTAATAGCCAGTCCCATGGCCACTAAAATCAGTAGAGTCTTCCCTCTGAACTGAAGTTGTATCAAAACTTCATAACTGTATTTTTATTGCATCCTCAATATAAATGTTAGGTGGCCTGAAAATGTATGTGGTTTGTATATATTTTCAAAAGAAACATTTGCAACATATATTTTCCAACAAAGAAAAAACCCAAAGTGAGAGGGCAGTGGGGCTACCTTCTTCTCAGAAATAGAATCAACTCAGTATAAACTCTTCCTCAGAGCTCAAGGGATTAATTATACAGGAATATAAACTTTCCTGTACACGGATATTGAACAACTTTCTTCCTGAAAATAGATCTGATCCTGGAAAGTGCTGAATGACTTTCTCTCCTCAAAGGATTGCATGCCCAAATCTGTGGACTGGCTGATTTATTCAAAAGCAGAAATAGTACAGCATTACTGGAATGCCCTTAGTCCTAAAAACATTAGAATTGGCAAAGGCATGCCAAAAGTTATTTAAAATTTGTCAGTTTGTCAGAACTCTTACTTTAATTACTCTTACTATTATTATTCAACTTATTTAAAGGAATAGTTTCCCATGGCCAAGTGCATTTCTACAACATTCAGACTTTTGAAACATTCTCTTTGATTCCTTGGGAAGATTGCTTCACAGCCTATATTTTAAATAAGCTTGAATTTAAAAAGTCATCCTGCCAGCTGACAGTTTAAAACATTCTTCAGTACTCCTTACTGACACTATCGCAGATATTGCCAGTGACAAAAAAGGCTGCACGTTTTAGAGTTGCAGGGGAGCACCCTTGTAAATCCACCGATCTTATAACCCAGGCGTCATCAGAGAGCTCACATGTACAGGCAGACTCATTAAGCAAAACCAGATTTTGCAGCTACTGAACATAGTATGTAATAGAAACATAATAACCTGACAAAGGATTTTACTTCTTTCTTGATCTAACATGTGTCTTATTAAATATCTGTTGCTTTTATAAATAACTCATGGTCATCCATTCTCCCCTAACACATGCATGCAACTTCCCCATTAGCATTAGTAGGACTCACATGTACATGAGAGAGACTGTTGAACTGTGAAATATATATTCTATTTATAAAACTTGAAGATCAAAAGTTAGCCTTAATGAGGCAAACAAGCTATGCTTGTTTTTCTATTCTTATTAAAGGTAGCACTTGTATAAATTGTTTTCTTCAATCATTTTAGAGAAGCTGTTTAAAGTAAGTACCATGCTAATAATGTAGCCCTAGGTGATTGGGACATCTGAACATTTTTAAATGTTGATTAAATTAGGAAGGGTGAGAAGGTATTTTTAAGAGTATGAGCTCATATTCATTACAGTAAAGATTATTAAGACTTTGGGAACTCACTAAGGTAAAAATAATTTTCTTTGTACAGCAAATTTAATTTGTAATAAACAAGCTCTTGAGCATTAATTCTCTCCACTGTACTTCATTCTCTGCATTGTTCAAATTGAATACCTTCTGTAATATAGCCCACTGGAAAAAGAAAGAAAAACATTTTTTACATTTTTTTTTTTTCTGTACCGTTCGCCTTGTGTTCAATAGATAACTAGATAGTTACAGCAGGAAGAAAAAAAAAAAAAAAAAGCAGAAACCCTGAGCAAACAATGTCTTAGTTAAATCTTTTCATCTAAGAAATAGCAGAAGACACAGATGACACTGATGAGGGGAAAGTGTTATTGTTATTCTCACTGTTTTGATGTCATTACCATGTTATTTTCATTGTTCTGACATAATCACTTGTTTGTTCTAATTGCGCCAATTTCAACAGGGTATTTGTGTCATTCATCAGCATGAATAAATAACTTATATTTTACTGTGTAATTCATACATGTTAAACATACATACAGTTAAAGCTTTTACATGCTATAGCATTCAATATATACATTATCCTATTGCAGAAAATCTTTTTTATTTCATAATGTGTTTATCAGACAGAAACACTTAGATGTAGATAATTAGGTACACATGAAAATTGTGGGCATTGCCAGTCATGGGATGAACCTTTTCTTATATGTGGACTAGATTATTCTACTTCTATCAAGGTTTTAACACACTGTTTTCAGACTGAAGCATTACTTCTACTCATTTTCTATGGACCCTCAAGAGCAGCGGATCAGTGGGAAGTGGGGGGGTGGGCATATGTGTAAAATTGTTTTTTTGTACAAGCTCTTTTTCATGCAAGACCTTTCTTGCTATACTTATACACGATATGTATTTTGGAATGCTGTGCTGTCTATTGAGCACTGTGCCTGTTGGTCTACTTTGATATATGCATGAGCAAATTGTGCCCTGAATTAAAAGGTTTGCATTGCGCTCCAGAATTGCTGGCATAAGGTACAAAACCAAAACCTAAAATAGAGAGGAATATTTTTCACACAAGCTTCTCTGTAAATTTTCTACCTCTGCCTGCCAGACACATTAACTAGTGGAAATAAAGTATAACGCACTATATCACAGCTGTGTATCTTTCTGAGCATTCGTGTGTGCGTATACATGCACTTTTTTTATTTTCCTTGTCTACATACTCTCTGCACAGTTCATACACCTGAGTGACTGTCTCTTTCTCTCTGTATGTATGTATCTATCAAAAAATAGATATTCACATGCTTTAGTCCAGTCATAAAATTTTATATTTCAATGATACTATTTCACTGATGGCACCTCAACTAAAAATTTTGCTATAAAAGATGTGAAAACAGAAAAGGCAGTGCAAGCTACAGTGTCTTTCAAGTACAGAAATCTCCAGCAATGAGGCAGGAAATGCAGTTTGGGTTTACAGTGATCTTTTTAGTAGATGTATACTAGCAATTAATTTGATCTGTAGTTTAAGAGGCATTTTATAATTAATTTCTCAGCATTTACCACATACAAGCCACCACTTTAGAGTGCTATGTCATTAACAAAATCCCATTTTTTCATAGAGAATAGGCATACTGATCTACATTTTCCCATGCCGCCTAGCCAGAATGGACTCGAGGGATATTATCTTATTCAGAAAGAACCTTTCAAGGTTGAATAAAAGAAATGGTGCAGGGTCCCTGGGAGAGGGAAGTGATCATCATTTTCACCTTCAACTCTTCTTTGATGTGGCAGAGTCAATTTTTAATCAGCAGCCATCAGACTGGGCTTCATTTCGCCTTACAAAGTCCTATTACTCTGCCACTTTCTGGAAGGAGGTGATAAGGACAATGCTCTTCTTTTTCTCTTCATAGAGCCCTGCATATGATGAGTCCCTTTGGAGAGGTTTGATAAAAAAAAAAAAAATGAGTGAGTATGTAGGGATAAAGGTCACCTCTCTGCCAGAATTAACTCTTCAAGACAACAAACTTCTGATTCCAGTGTATTTGTTTTTAGCAATTCTTCTGTATTATTCCCTATGTAAATTTTGTGGTCAGCAGTAACAAGACAAGGGTTAATCCCCATGAAGCTTTTGATCTAAATGCTACTTCAGATTATTGGCCTGCCACAGAGGAAAAAAATAAAATGAAAAAACAAACAAACAAACAAACACCCCCCACCCTCCACCCCAAACACATACCACAGAAACTCAATTGCTCCAGTACTAGGTGGATATTTTGAAATGAGCAACACAAAGGAAATTACATAAAATTAAAATACACCTATTTTATCAAAGCATCTCAAAGTTATCCTTTATTGCAAGAATACACCACGGATACTTACAGATAAATGTTGGAAGAGATATTCCCTACAATCATTGGGAAAAAAAAAATCCCCCCTCTGGAGGTGTTTTTTGTGTTAAATAAACCTAAATTATTTTTTAAACTATGCATTCATGCAGAAAAAAAACCTCTATAATCTCTTAGTATCATTTATTGTAGTCAGCAGTCTTAATTGCCTCCCTGAAATGGATCAGAGTTCTGGGAATTACACACTAAAATGATGTTACCACTCTCCAGTCTTCACATTCCTTGATATAATCTCATTAAAAATATCAAGCCTCTAGGTGAGGGAATACATATGGATGCTAAATGCATTTTAAGCAGGAGCACCTAAACTGATGACCTAGTTATTACAGAACAAAGCAGCTGAAGATGAGTTTTAATGCTGAAGTAAAGCAGTTTTCTTTTTTAGTTATTACTACAATTATTAACATGTTTTTGAGCTGAATTTTCTTATAACCTCTGGAAAAAAAAATATAATTCTGAACCAATCAAAACAGTGAAATGACATTTTTGGAGTAACATAAACTCTTATTTTCCAGTAGACCACACAAGTTAAAAAAAAAAAAAAAAAAATAAAAAAAAAAAAAAAAAAAAAAAAAGAACTCAGTAGAACCCAACAGTTTCATTAGCTATAATTACCATAAAGACATGGGAAAAGAGGTATGCCAAGTTGCAATTTTTGTTTCAAAAATGCTAACTGTATTAAAAAAAAAATCTCTAGAGAAAATAGACGAAAAAAAGGGGGGGGAAGGGGAGGGGGAAGTTGTGCTGAATTCCACATGTGAAATAATTAGATTTTAGAGAATTGGATTTCCTTTTATAAATTGCAAAGAATACTTCTGCAAGAACTAAGAGTATATAGCCTGAAATATCTTGTGTGCTCTGTGATCTGATATGTTGCAATAAAAAATCATTTTGTCTCTGGTGCAGATGAACAGAGGCAGTATGGACTGGCCTTGAAAACAAGCAGTTAACAAAATCTGAAATATTTAAAAATTTTCATTATCAGTGTTATCAGGCCAGCTGGGTGTGAGTCCCATGGATTATGTCCAAGGTGCACGGCAATATAAATTAATTTGGTGAAAAGAATGACTGCTACGTGACACTATGCTTTTGAAGCAAATGGTCACAAACACTTCCCCAGCGATTGCAAAAGATTAAAAAGAAAAGTGGTAACCTAACTGGAAGTGAGGTAGTAATGTTTTTTGCATTTGATAAACTCAGATTCCAGAGGTTTGTGACCCAACTGCTGAAATTTGTTTTTCAGAAAGAAACCATGAAAATAATACATAATTTTTTTTTTTTTTTCCTCCTCTCTTTAATAGTATCATTGCTTGTAGTGAGAAATGGCCTGCTTGGGGGATTGGTGACATAAGATAGTGCATTTCATGTCATGGCTGCCAGTTCAGATCTGTCATGTGTACATGAGAATAATTACCCTCTGATGGCTGTTGAGTGACTTGCGTTCTAAGTAGCAGTATCACAAGGGGTGATAGTGGGCACTGTAGTGGAAGTCTCGGCAGGGAAGGCTAAGGTTTACATGAGAAAGAACCCTGAATTTCCTTTTTCCTTTCAGGAACTATTCCTCCAAGCTAGGCCGTTAGTTTACAGAATCTTCCAGTCTTACAGCTTGGAGAAGATTTTGTTTTTCTTTTTTCTTTCTTTTGGTTATAGTACCGTAACTAAATAGGGACAGAAGTCTTCTCTCACCTGAGAACTTTTAATAGTCTTTCACTTCATCTAAAAAAAGAAGGGTCAAACTTGACCTGTACATTTTGGTTTAATGGAACAGTCCTCATTACTCTGCCTAGCCCTATTAAGTTGTGTGAATATTTTGCTGCACTTTCACATGGCCAGATCTCTTCCTGTACTTGGATAGAGCAAATGGAAGGCAAGGAAGGACCTCAGAGAGAACCACCTGAGAAAGATTGCCTATGGAAATCATATGAGTTGAGATGATAACTTCTCCCTAGCACTTGTCTGTATGGGGATTTTTTCAAACTTTAAGGTTTATTTTTGGTCCTATTTTTTAACCTTTACTTCACAGTTCCAAGGACTACAAATATGGAGTATTGATAAAAGGTCTTGATAAAGACAAAGGTCATTAGACCTGCCAAAAGGCTTTTGATATAACATTCCTCATATATAATTTCATGATTTCAAGTTTCTATCATGGCATCTTGTTTCCTGTCCGAAGTATAGCTCAGTGGGATCTGACAATATCCGGGCAAGACTCGTATACTCGGTGGGAGACACAGTGACAGACACAGACTGTCTGTAATACATTCCTTGTTCTGAAGCACTGAAGAAACTTGTTGCCTACTGCTGTGCCTGCAGAGAGGGGATATGCCCATGTCAGATCTGCAGACCCAACCATCTAAAGGGCTTCTTCTGTTCTTGAAAGGCATTGGCCAGGTGTAGGAGACAGAGGTAAATGTGAGGGTCATTCTCAGCCACTCTTCAGATTCCATTTTTTTCACTGCATTTAAACTATTTTAATGTCCCACACAGCCACAGTCTAAGGAGGTCTAAATCTAATTTAATTTTTAGTCCAAGTCTGTCAGCATGACACAATCTTTCTGCTGCTGTTGTGTCATTGGAAGAGGTACTGCTCTGGCCTGTCAGCAGGCCTGTCTCCCTTAACATCCCTCCTGCTCCCCCAGACAAAACTACCCACAGAGATACTTACACATTTCCTCCACCCATTTCAGTCAAAATTCAGCTGGTTAAATCATCTAAATTATTTAGTTAATCTAGAATGTTTTGATTTAAATGGATTAGTAAACTATTATAAGAACAGTGGAGCTTGCAGGGTGGTAAGCTATAGTGTAGTCATAAATACTCAACAAGTATGCTGGCACAGATGCAGCAATAAGCGTACATTTATCCACAACTGGAAAGACTTGAAGATCTAACAGGAGAAAAGCAAGAACAACTGAGATACCCATTAATCTAAGGAGGAAGATAAACTTCTAAACTGTGTATAGGGGTGTCACTTAATGCTCATTTAATGTAAAGTGGTAACATCTGAGCATTAACAAAATGTTGTTGTTTAACCCGGCAGGTAGCCAAACACCAC
>NW_009193983.1:0-490 GCF_000690835.1 Fulmarus glacialis
TCTTCAAAGTTCATTTTGCTGGTTGCTCAGTTTTTATTTTGGGTGGAGCCATATATCCACTTTCCCCTGTGCTGCTCTGGCTAGCTCAGGAAGACATTCACACACATAGAGAATCATAGAATAGTTTGGATTTATGGTCATCTTTAAAGGTCATCTAGTCCAACCCCCCTGCCATGGGCAGGGACATCTTCAACTAGATCAGGTTGCTCAGAGCCTCGTTCAACCTGACCTTGAATGTTTCCAGGGATGGGGCATCTACCACCTCTCTGAGCAACCTGTTCCAGTGTTTCACCACCTTCACTGTGAAAAATTTCTTCCTTATATCTAGTCTAAATCTACCCCCTTTTAGTTTAAAACCATTCCCCCTTTTCTTGTCGCAACAGGCCCTGCTAAAAAGTTATACTTTTATACTGACAGCTCAACCAGATCATACCTATTACGAAACTGTTAAAATATGTCAGGAGTGGCTGGCCTCTTCAACATCCTCCCC
>NW_009193984.1:0-595 GCF_000690835.1 Fulmarus glacialis
GAGCCCTGGGGCAGTGAGGGGTGACCCCAGCCTGGGCTGCCAAAGGGGGTGGCATTTGGGGGTGGAGAAGTGGTGATGTCTTTGGAAACCCGGGATGACGTTGATTCATTGGGGCAATTAAAGCTCCTTCCAGCCTTTCCTTAGCAGCATTTTGGCATTTGATTCTTCGTGACTTACAGCACCTTCTTCCCTGGGAGAAATTTATAGCTATGAATTTTGCAAATCCCAGTAGAGCATAATTATCTTCTTACATAAAGCAGGAGACCTGAATCGCAGCTCCCGTCTGCAGGGGAGGCCCGTGGTGGCTTCAGCTCCGGAGAGGGGGTCCCCAGCCAGGGAGCCCCAGTGAGTTCCCCCGGGCTGGGGCTTTTGGAAGTGAGAAACGCAGAGTCAAACCTATGGGGTTTGGCATGTTTTCATTCCACCCTACAAATTGTCTTTTGCTGTGGGAAGACCTCGTGGACAGAGCAGGAGTCCCCCGCGGAGCATTGCCCCAGGCACCCTGGGGTGCAGGTCTGGCAGCATCCCTGCCCCGCCGCGAGCCCCGAGGCTGGAGCGAGGGATGCTCCTGCACCGTCTCGAGGGCAGCCGCTCC
>NW_009193984.1:618-1817 GCF_000690835.1 Fulmarus glacialis
CTTCATCTCCGACCGGCGTTTTATCACCGCGATCAGGCAGTAGCAGCCTTGGCCTGGCAGCACACCCCAGGAGCGGCTCCGGCATGAATATTGATGGGGAGCTGGATGCGGGGGGAAGACACACGCGAATTTAATGAGGTGACAGGAGCGGGGCTCCCCCGAGGCGCTGCGCTGCCGTTTCCTGACATTAATGGTACTTTGTGTCACAAGGCATTTTTTTAATGTAGCTTGCCAGTAAAATAATCAGCCTTCTCTGGGAGTAGAGAGGAATTTGTTTCTCATCTATTATGATACAGATGTTGCTCCTCAGCTGTCATTAGCACACAAGAGGAAAGCCGGGGCAACACATCTGGTATTTTTAGAAGTATGACATGGATGAGAAACATATTCTTGCCTTTCAAAGGCAATAAACAACCTCTGTTGTGCAACGTCCCTCAGGGGACGTGGGGGTGATGGCTGCTGCGGCGTGCTGGGCTCTGTCCCCGGCTCTTCCCTGGGTGAGTGGGGGCTGATCCCCGGCCTAACAGCTCAGTGCTGGGAGAGGAGTGGTATTTGGGGAGGTCTGGGGGGTCCTGGGGCCAGGGCTGAGGCAGGAGCATCGCTGCCCCAGGGATGCCCGTGGCCCCAGAGGTGTTGCTCAGTGGGTCAGAGCCCTGCGCACCGCCGGCACCGCCGAGCCGAGGGATGCAGGGGAGCCCTAGCCTGGACAACAGGCAGCTTTAATTACAATGCCCCTCCTCAACAAGTGCAGTAATTAGAGTTAATGGATTGGTTTGTGTTAATAAGATTAAGATATCTCCACAGCCTGGTGGGAGTGGGTTCACAGCAGCGGGAGCTGGGTCCTTGTCCAAGCCCAGGAGAAGGTGCTGGGGGCACAATGAAACATCGAGTCCCTCACCCTGAGGGCCGCCGCAGACGTCCTCACCTCCCCCCTGTGATATGGGGGAGAGGGTCCGTGCTCGGGGTGAAGGGCTGGCAGGCAGCAGTGCCGGCCGGCGGGATGAGGACAAGCAGCTCGTGTGCTCGAGGCCCCCAAAGGCCAACACGTTAACAAAGGACGAGATGTCGCGTTTTAGCCCCGTCCCCTGCCCTGCCTGCCAAGAGTGGCTCCTGGGCTCGTCCCCCGGAGAGGAGCGCTGCTGGCATCGGGGCACGCTGGGGCATGGCGCCGGGGAAGGCACAGGGACAAACAGCTCCTC
>NW_009193985.1:0-6931 GCF_000690835.1 Fulmarus glacialis
GCGGGGCGGCAGCGCCCTTCCTCACAGCCCCCGGGAGCCGGAGAGAGCGTTCAGGGCCCTTCCCCCGAGCAGGCCGGGCTCCCCCGGGGGAGGGGAGGGAAATCATCGGGTTTGACTGACTTTTGGGGGGTTTTTTTCCTTTAAAAATCTACGATGAGGTTCAAGGGCTGTTCACCTGCGTTGGCTAACGGAACCTAAGGGCAGGGAAGGGATAACCGGCACCTACACAGCTCTGATTTCCCTGACATACAGTGCACCGACGGCCATCAAAAGCCCTGGCGTGAGGGAACGCACCTCTCTGGGGGAGGAGGTTAGGTCTAAAACTCTGCTTTTGAAATGATAACTTTTTATATCCAATAGTCCCGTGGGTGACTGAGGAGCGTTTTATAGGGAACCTGCAGGTGTGAGCTCTGACAGGCTGGGAAAAGAGCGGGGATGTTGCAACGAACAAGCGACGTAACCTGAGGAAGGTGACCCTGCTGCCTCTCCTGTCCTGGGGACCTTGACAGGGGGAAGCCCCCCCAGACGCCCATCCCTGTGCGGCAGCGGGCCTGGCTCCATGCTGCTTTGTTTGTCAGGAAAGGATGCTGACAGCACCGTGCCCACCGCTTTCGGGTAGGCTCCGAGGAAGGCTGGTAATGCTTGTGACAACCTTGTCACCTTGCTGGTGCGGCCTTACATGCCACACTCGCAATAAAAAGCCTGTGCAACGTTGAAGATACTTTTCTTAGTGGGCCATTTGGAAGCCCCTCCTTTCACTCCCTGTGATCTTTTTAAGATTGCTCATAGCGTATTCAGAGTTGCAGGGGTGAAGGCACAAGAGCTAAACAGTTTAATTCTTGTCCTTATTCCTAATCACACAAGAACTGCATCCTCTGCTTGGAAATACTCTTGCATGCATTGCTGCTGGGCTGAAGGGATGGGATAGTGCTCCTCAGAGGCAGCATGGGGTGTTTTTATGTAATGGAGAAAAGTGCTTCTTCTCCCCCAACCTCCCAGTCAGTTCCTCAGCTCGGTTCTGCAGACCTATTTGTTTCTACTCCTGTTACCGGTTTTTCAATAGACAGGCCTCCCACAGAGACAATCTGCAACCTCTCAAGCCTTGCACAGATGGAAAGCACAGCTTTGAACTGAGTTGTGCTTTTTTGAGGGGGGAGGGTGTGTTGTTTTTTTTAAAACAGATAAGCCCTGGACGATAAGGAAAACAGCATTAACAAACAATTACAGGAGTTGACTCTCATGAAATCAGTTGTCACTGCAATCTCAAATCCTGTACCACTCAGTTACTCTCTGTGAAACTACTGTTGTCCATTACAGCACACAAAGCTGCTTCCCTGGGTTTGTATTCTGACCAAGAACGCATCTCCAAGAACACATCACCAAAACTTCTTCTCATGTGCAACAAATGTGAAAAGAGATCAGAGACCTGAATTCAAAGATTTTAGATATCCCTCTCCATAGTTCCTTCTGAAATTATTTGTTAGACTACCTCATGGCCACAAATAGAGGGAAGGAAACTTCAAAAATGTAGTTCAAACTAAAGGGAGGCCAAGTAAGTGATAAAGCCACCTTTTAAAAATCCTTCACAAGCCACAACGCAATGGAAAGGGTACAACAATTTGCTGTAATTTAGAAAAAATCTCTAGGGCTTTTCTGAATTCCATCAAAGGTAAAAAGGGCTAAGAGGCAAGACTGAGAGAGAACAAACTTGGTTCATATTCACCCACACCTCGCCTCTGCTTGCTAGAAATGTAGCATGCTGTTTCCTGAGATTTTTTTCTCAGCTTTACAGTGGATTTTTGTGATAAATCCTCCTATGACTCATTTACAAAACAGAAGTGCAAAGTCCAGATAGAATTATATTTAATTATTACAGCAAAAAAACATTATAACTGTACAGTTATACTCAGTTTGGAAAAGCTCTTCCTACTTACCAGATGTAGGAACAGGAACACCTATAATCACACATGAGAAGTGGATTATTGCTGAGACTGAATTTGTAGTTTGGGGTTAAAAGTCAGCTTTGAGTTTTGCTTTGGAGGATGCGACAGACGACCCCATGACTTTTATGTACCACAGCAGTGATTGCCCCAGTCCTTTACTGTATAATGCATAAAACCAGATGCCTCACTTTTTTTTCCTTTCTTTTCTTTTTTTCAACAGGCACATACACCTGGTTTCCAGCTCCCGTCCAGGTCTGCCTCTGCCCACAGAGCCGCTTCTCCTCTCCCCCACGTTGGTTTCCAATGCAGATCAGCGCTGCAGGTACTTCATGGCTTGCTGCTTGCTGTGCTTTGCAAAGAACAGCCTCATCCCTCAGAGGACCCAGGAACAAAAGTAATAAAGCAGCACTGACATCTATTCTTACCCGAGGAAAAGCTGCTTTTTTTAGGATCTCAGGATTCACAATTTTGCCCTGAAGTCAGCAGAGAAAATGATGACATAGCAACTGAGTGTCAGACAAGCAGTGCTCAGCTATTAAGATTTTTTTGTACTACACAGTTCTCCCTCATATTTGATTGGCAAGGAAATACACAGAAAAAGAAAATCTGTAAAACACTTTGCTTTAAATAAATATTGGGACTGCGGGAGGTTAAACAAAGGTCAAGTGCTTGGTATATAAAACATGTAACAATGAACATAAGAAATGCAATCTTTATTCTGAGAATATTTACAAAATAAATAATAATACACTCCCCATATACTTAACACATTTCAAAAATAAAACAAGAATGAGAATTTCTTAGCACAGTATGGTCCACCTTTTCAAATTTCATCTAATTTTAGATATTTATAGAACCATCAGAAAAAAGAGCATAAGTTTTTCCTCTTCAATTGAATGTTGTCTTCTAAAAATTTGGATTACTGACATATTAATTTATATTCTTTGATATACCAAGTGATTTTTTTTTTCCTGAGAAACTTTAGTTGTTATGACCTTACAGCTTTTTAAGGTCAGCCATAACAAATTACCTTTTATATTAGTAACAATGCAACCCATTATTCAAGATGAAAGATTTTTAAAACACAAATTATACAGAAAAGTAGTAGAAGAATAGAATTCAAACAAAATGCTCGTGTGTAAACACATACCACAAGCTTTGTAAAGGTCTGAAATGGAGTTTTCTAACCAATGTGGGCTACATAGTAATGACACGTAACAGAGAAACATTTAAGGCTGTGCATTGTGAACTAGCACTCTGCACCTCTTAAAAACTGGACTGCCGACTGATTTCACTAGTTGGTTAACACAGCTGTGTAGGTATTTAGCAGGTGGAAAACCGGACAACTAATTTAGGATGTTATTGGGGAAAAGTCTGGCTTCAGAAGATTTTAATTTGTGGCCTGCATACTACTGCTAAACTTCAATCCCACATTGACTGTAATATGGCATTAGGTAACTTCATGAATTTTCTGTTCAAGACAGGGACCCTCAAAATTATGGCACTGTTTTTTATCATAAACTTCTCTTTAAATAAAGCACATAACATAGGTAACTGGCATTCCTCCAAGCAAATCTCCCTTTTTACCTTTATGTAGAGCTTCTTAACCAGCTCACAACTTGTTTCAATCTCTGTACAAATTTATTGTTGCTTATACGATCTCTAATTCTTTCAGAGTAGCTTTCTTCTTTCCATATTCCTTTATTTTTCTTCAAGGCCTTTAACTCTGCTCGGAGGAGTCTTTTGTGAAGTTTCCAGTACAGGTGGGAATCGTGATGTAGTCCTTCAATACGTGCTGTTCTGCCAAGCCCTTGTCTCAAGATCTCTTCGTTTAAGCACACGCTGAGAAATCGACCCTATACAAAGGCACAATAAGTATGATATTCACTTCACCTTTAAAACAGTTTTGTTTATTTTTTTATGTGAACTCCCTCTGAGGTACAAGCTTTACTTCTGGCTAAATCTGCGCTCTGGCAGAAGGAGTTAAAAGTTCAGAGGAATCCAGCTGACTCTTAAAACCTAATACTAGCAAGACATTTGTGAGGGAACATTTGATGGACTAAACACCAGGCTAATTGGAACTAAACGATATAGCCTAGCACTATCTGACAGAAATACACTCATGTCATGAATCAGTCTGCAAAAATACTGGTCTTGAAATCAGATTTACAAATACAACATTTAAAATTCATATCAAGATAGATAAATTATAAATAATAACATTCCTTAAATGTACTGAGATAATTGAATTGCGTAACTGCAAACTCAAGTATGCAGATAAAAGTCAATTTTTGTCACGATATTTACCTTATTTACTAAAACAAGGCACTCGAGTGTCAAGTCCTCCCTTCCGAGAAGTTGGAACCACATAATTTGTTTGGGTTTTAACTCTCGCTGTAACCAGGCCATGCCGCTCGGAGCCAACTCCACTCCAGCAAGTCTTACCAGCAGAAGACCTTTTGATTGCCCTGATTATGGAAAGGGGGAACTTTGTTACTGAATGCAGCAGTCAAAGGAAACTTCATGCTTTGCACAGACCCTCAGCTGTTGGTAACAAATTTATTCCCATGGACTTAAAAAAAAGAAAAATAATCCATTTTAGTTCCCCAAAGCACTACTTATTCACAAATAAGAATTTGGTCTCATCTCTCCTTCAGTAAAAACATTAATTCAAGGTTGCATAAGTGGTTTAAGCTAGTTTGTTTTATTTTGCATACAAATAGAACTGCTTTCACTATCAGTCACTATTATTTTATCTGAAGGGGCAGAAAAATAGGAAAGAAGCATCAGTGCCTGCAGGTATTCGCAAAACAAGTGTATGACTCTCAAACTTGATGAACAACTTCCGCGAAGTCACAGAAAAACTCTCCATAAGAATGGGTTTGTACACGTAGCTGTCAGATCTTCATCCGTAAATAAAAGCGTAATCCCAACAGAGTCTTTTTGCCAGGAATGAGATGAGCTATGCAAGCAAATGAACTGCCTGTGTGCTAGCTTTTGCTGCCAGAAAAATATCATGATAATGATGCTAATTAATACAAATACTGTATTGGCAAGCTCTTTTTACAGGTCTCCTCGCAGTTTTTTGTTCCCCAATTTCCACCTGTAAAGTATGGAAAGACCAAAAGGCAGAGCCAGAATTGTACCTTAGCCCTTCCTCTCAAGCTTGCATTCTGTGTAGACGCATGAAGAACAACAACATTTCATTCCTACCCTTGTTCTTCACGTACTTTTACTTACATTTTCTCTGTATTGATGTAATGAAAGGAATGCTAATGGGAATGTGTTCAACTTCCAGGCCTTTCTCAGTTACGCGATGCAATTTCCCCCGCAATTTCACATTCTTTTGTACAAACTCCACAGGTATATCCAAAGCACTCGTAAACTTTGCTGTCTATTGATGGAAAGAAGAGCAGACAAAGTTTAAAAAAAAATGTAGAGCAGTTACAATCACATTAAATCCAACTTCTTCTTAAAATAGTTTGGCAAATTACAGATCTATTATTAGACAGCATGGGCAAGTGTATATATATGTTTTAACAGTAATCAGATGCAGAAGCCATTATGTGCCGGCCCTTCCAGACACTTAGGGATGTTCCCTGTTTCACAGGAGTTGCAATATTAGTGGCAGGCATGCAAGCAAGGTTTAGAAAAAGAACTGAAACTGACATTTTTTAAGCAATGCATATTGAAGTTCACTTGATTCACCATGAAGAGCGTGTTTTAGAAATGGCCTGAGCAGTGCTAGAATAGGGGTGAAAGGAAGCCAAGAGGTGTTTAAAGACACCAGCAAAGAACAGACAACGCTGAAAACAAAGGCAGAGCAGGGAGGACAGAAACAACACAGACTTTGGTAAGGGAGTAAAAGAGGAGAGGGACAAAAGCAGGTGTACACCTCTGAAAAGATCACAGGAAGATTACATTTGATACCATAGCCGTCAATTAATGGGAGGATTCAAGGGGAGAGTTACATGATCACACAGGAAAACTAACCTTAGCGGCAGCAAAGACTTGGCCAGCAGCAGCTGCCTGGTTCAGGGGGTGGAGGGAGAAGGACAGGCACCGGGGATGGCGTAACGCCCAGAATTTAAGACACTAAGGTCCAGAGGTCTCACTGTAAGAACACTGACCTACTTCTATACAGCTGTGAAAAGTACCGATCTGCTTGTGTACAACTGCTGTGACACACCAGCCCTTGGGGGAAATAAAAAAACCAAATCACCGTGACTAAACTCAAAGATCTTTCTACCGTATGTTATTTATTCAGTAAACCTTCCCATTTGTGGTCCGTAAGGTCTCCCAGTAGGAATACAGAAATTCAGGACCTAGCGGGCAGAAAGCCTGAAGGTTTTTACAAACAGAAGTTGTTCCAGTCTGATCTCCTTTGCACTGGAAGCTCCAAGAGCCTGGTTAACACACGTACAAGGCCTTGGTTTAAAACAAACAAACAAAAAACAGAAAAAAAGGAATTCTGGCAACACTTGTAGTTCAAACATAGGCTTTCTGGTAGGATTTTAAAGTAGAAACTTTATACAAATGTTCTCCCGTAGCAAACTGCATTTGGAATTGTGCAGAGGGAAGATTAGACTAACTACTATTTTTTAAACAGCTGGAAGAGCGCGGGAGGAGGGCTCGCTCCCCACCAGCAAAGACGCGGCTCAGCCAAAGCGGTGTAGCATCAGCACACGCCGTCAACTGATCGTTTCAGGAAGTGAAGGAAGATTTAGGGTCATGTTTAAAAATATCCAAAAAGGAGTTCTGCTCGTGGAAGACGCGAGGAAACCCCTCTACCTCAGCTTTATTTGGAGCAGAGGCATGAGACCACCCGGCCTGCACGCCAGCGCACGCCACCTGCACAAAGGGCTGTAGAAGCCGCGGCTGAGACGCAGAACAAGCTTCTAGGTGAGAAAACAAAAGAGGGGGCGAGGAAGGCGTCTCGCTTCTGGCCGCGGAGGTGCCGCTCGGGAGGGGACACGCGTGGAAGCGGC
>NW_009193986.1:0-1625 GCF_000690835.1 Fulmarus glacialis
GGGGGAGGACCGGGGAGGGCAGCCGGGGCTGGGCGCTGACCGCCCTCTGCCCGCAGGAAGAAGAAGAAGGAGAAGGACAAGGCCCAGATCCTGGAGCAGATCGTGAGCAGCAAGAAGCAGGAGGAGGAGAAAAAGCGCGGCCTGGACAAGCGGACCCCGGCGCAGGTGGCCTACGAGAAGATGCAGGAGAAGCGGGTAGGGCTGCCCTGCCTGGGCCGGACCCCGTCTGGGGGCTCGGGGCAGGATTTAAAAACCCCAGTCGCCCCCCTCAGGTGCGGCCCCTGAGGGGCTACGAGAGCTGGAGGTAACCGGCCTCTCTTGTGTCTTCCTCCAGCAAATGGAGAGGATCCTGAAGAAAGCGTCGAAAACCCATAAGCAGAGAGTGGAGGTAAGCTAAATTATCCCGATTTAGTTGAGCGGGCGTGTATTTATCAGCACGCAGGCTTGTTGGGCTGGAGGAACTGTTTCTCCGTTGTAAAACACAGAAGCGGTGAGGCAGAGGGTCTTGTGGTTGAACGGTGGTGGTGTCTGCACCAAATATTAAACGTTTTCTTTCTCCTTCTCTCCCGTAGGATTTCAACAGGCACTTGGATACTCTGACGGAGCATTACGACATTCCTAAAGTCAGCTGGACTAAGTGAATGGACTGCTTTTCAAGGCTTTGGATCAGGACTTGTGTTTTCTTTGTATTGAAAAGGGTTGCCATGTAAATCTCTGTATTCTCCATATTGAATGTTTAATATATCTTCTGAACGTTTATGAGTTTGTACTGCCTTATTTCATTGTTTTGTTTTTTAAAACCAAATATCAACAAAGTCTTTTCTTGGCTGATGAGCTCCAATTTATATGGGTGCAGAGGGCTGGGTTTTTTTAGTGCTTAAAGCAGGATTAAGGCCAAAATCAATTGCTGGAAAATGTTCCTTTACTTGATACTAACAGTTCTTCTTGGAAGTGAAGAGTGACAGTCTCACATAGCCTAAGCTTCTCTTGTAAGTTATAGGAATTGTGTAATTTCTTTCTATCTAGAGTTCTTTCAGAGGTGGGGGGTTTGCTGTAACTTGGAACTTGGGTATAACTTCTTATTAAAATGTTGCTTTCATCCTTTTTTTGGTGCTGACTTACCTATAACATCAGGGGCAGTGCACTGATGAAATCATTGTTTGTGCGTGGAGTTTTTGAAGTGCCTTGCCTTTACAATTCTTACTCCCTTTGAGAGATGACGTGTGTCTTGATGTTTAAAATCCTAACATGCCTCTTAAACCCGAATATTGTTCTTAAACCCGAATATCGTCCCTCTGCTGTCGCTGGTTGGGCCCTGGGTGCTCGGTGGCTGCCCCAGGCTCCCACCTCAGCCTGGCCAACCCTCCCCTGCGGGCTGCGGACCCTCGTCCCGGCGCCGTTAGCGCCCAGACCCGCTCCTGGTGCTGTTTCGGGGCCGTGGGACCGTTTCCCAGCGGGGAAAAAGACCCCGGGGCAGCCCGCACCGGGACTATTTAACTCTCGAGGAGTCAATATGTTCTTCCGCTGCCGGGACGGAGGCCTGCACGTATCCCTCCCCGCGGCGGCCGGATCTCGTTTCATCACTTCCTGCCGGAAGTGCCGGTGCGGGAAGCGGAAGTCGGTGT
>NW_009193987.1:0-541 GCF_000690835.1 Fulmarus glacialis
ACTGCTAATCACACCCATGCCAATTAACAGTCCCAGATTAATGACTTTTGCCCCCCCGCCCTGCATCCACAGCTCCTTCTCCCGGGGAACCAAAGTCCTGGCAGCTGGTGGCCCAACAGTGGGGCGATGCCGTGCCGAGACCCCGGCAGCCGAAGTCTCCCCCCCCCCCGCCTGCCCTGGCCAAGCTCCAGCATCTCTGAAGAGCTGCCTGGCTCAGCCTTCGCGCTCGGGCGCTGAAGGTAAATGGCCCAGGAAAGATGAAGCTTCCTCTCCAGCCGCTTGGATTGCTACTAAAGAAATAATCACGTCCCTGTGCCCGTGTTCCCCCTCCCCGCCTTTTTTCCTGATCGCTGTTGCAAAAGGAAAGTCATTGTGGAAATGAGCGCCCAGCCTGCAGAAATGATCAGCTGCAAAGAGCCTGCAGGGCCCTGCACTCGCGGTGGGATTAATTTTCCCCTCCCCAAATAAATCCCCATCAGACCCTGTTGCTCGGACAGGGCTGACTGGTGTACGCCCGGGGCACGGCGGGTTGCTCAGCCCG
>NW_009193988.1:0-2203 GCF_000690835.1 Fulmarus glacialis
GGTCCCTCCGACGGCCCTAACGCCCGCAGAGCCGCTTGTGGGATTAGAACGTACAGAAGTCTTCTCTCCCACGCACCACGTCCATACAGACACCGACCCCCAAATCCACCCTAATGATCAAAAAGGCGAATCTACGGCTTGGGGACCTATCACGAGAACACCTATTCGTGAGCCTGGCCCGGTAGCTGCTACACTTGGGCAGCATCCCGTGAAGCTGGTGCGAGTCTGGAGCATGGAAGGACTCCAGGATGAGGCACAAAACCATACAGTGTCCATATGAGTAACTCTAGGAGCCCTTCACAGCTATTAAAGTCCATCACATACAATGCTAACAAGAGCAAATAGCCAGGCAACCTACGTGACTATATCTGGATACATCACACAATAGCTTCATTTAGCTTAATGTAATACATTACAAAGGCAGCACAGAAGTTAACATTAGTCAACAACATAATGGACAGATAAGTGTCTCGCCATGGTTAAGAACATACCCAGGCTCCATTATAAGCTCTATTTTTAGCCCCTCCTTTGCCCCCTTGCCTCAAATTGTATCAATAGCAAAATTGGTCTGCTTGAAAATACTAAGCTTAAGTCAAAGGAAAAAAATGTTTCTGAGAAGTCATGGAAAAAAATGGACAACTTATTTTAAATTAGACATCACTCTGGATTCTGCAATAAAATTGTAAGGACACCAGGGGAATGCACAATTTTCCATCTGATACCTGGCTATAATTCACCTTAAGGTTCATTCCTGGAGAAGCAGTTTTTCCTTATTCGATACTGAAAAAGTCTGTCTTTTGGATGCTGAAAGGTCCTACCTTCCAGCCTCCATTTTCAGCATTCTTTCTAAAAGTCCTGACCATCGCTTGGAGCAATAGGCATGTTGCAAAATAACAGGCAACTGCTTTTTCCCTGCTGCCAAACACTCAGGTTACTCTTAGGTTCATTGAAAATTAACTTATATACAGACCTATTTAGCAGAAGTTTCTCAACTAAAGCCACCAGTGTACTTTACCAAATTCGTAAACTTTATCCCAAAGGTTCCTTGAGATACCAAGGTAATTATGTGGTCGTTCTTGCAATGAAGGAAGGCAAAATAATTTTCAATATATAGGTCTATTTTTAAAAAGCATAAACATAAAAATACATAGTTCCATTTTATTATCAAGAGGTTTGTTGAGCCCTTTTTTCTTTTTTTTTTCTTTTTTTAATTAAAAAAAAAAAAAAGAACTACTGGGAGAGGAAAAAGTGAAGAACATTTTCCAAGGGCATTACAATTAAGAAAAGGAGATTTGAAAACTATGAAAATAATCGAAAGAAGTTTTAAGTGCAAAAAGGAGATGGGAGTTCAGCTGCGACACTTGTTACATGTCCTCCACAGAAAGCTTGAAGAGTTTGCTCCATGAATTGTGCGAAACTTGAATAAAAAATTAATAGTTTTTACATTACATTACTATAGTCAGAAATCTAAGAAAACCCTACCATAGATCTGAGCTTGTGAGACAGCAGTAAAATATTTGTAATGAGAGCCAGGATTCTCAAGCTGATTCCAAGCTCTGCTTTGCTGGATGACTTCAGCCAACCCATTCCATCCCTTTCACTTTCTCTTTCTCTGTAATTGCTGCAGTAACCAATAAGCTCCATTATACGTCTTTGGGTCAAGTTCCTTGCAGGTTTAAAAGCATCTCCACCGATTTTAATGGAATTGCATACTAATGCAGAATTTGGCTTTTGTATTGGGATGTTATAATTAATTAATGCTTAAGAAATTCTTCACAGTCATCTGTAGTAATAAGCTACCCAAGTGCAGTTATTGTTGACACATTGAAAGTACCTAGGAAAAAAAAAATCAATATACGTCATGCGTAATCTGCAGTTGCTGCAGGTGGCCTCCTCACGCCAAAAAGAGCACGTGACAAAGGTGACAAAAAGTCTGCATATCCTCCTGTGCTCCTTGTTGGAAATGCTGGTCCTTACTAACTCAACACTTCAACTTTTTCAGGTTTTCGGTGACACTACCACCACCGATAAATCCATCATCGGATGGGTTTCAGTTCCCAACAGGAACACTCTGACCTCAGCCTACTTCATTCCACCTGCCTCCCGAGGAACGCCGGAGGAAGGGCGTCCTGCCCCGCGGGTCAGGTTCAGCTCTGCCCACCACGAAGGGAAAGGCTCCCCCGCCCGTGGCGCGCCCACCCCC
>NW_009193989.1:0-3504 GCF_000690835.1 Fulmarus glacialis
GCCCGGCACGGTCTGGGTCGCACTCGCAGGCTGGAAACGTGCAAGAAACTGCGTTGCTAAGGGCACAAGGGGCAGACGGGGGGTCCAGGGAAGGTGCTACGTGGGGTAACTGGGCACTCACGCAGACAGGCTTCGGGATGCGCGAGATCCTGCCACTCGTTGCGAAAATAGTTAGTTTTGCAGTGCTCACAGTTGTTGCCTTCGGTGTTGTGCTGGCAGTCGTCACAGACGCCCCCGCTCGCCCCTCCGCTGGCGCGGTACAGCTCCGGGTCAAAGTGGCACGAGGCCGAGTGACCATTGCAGTTGCACCCTAAAAAACCCCAACAAAACAGCCCAACTAGTGCTGCAACCGTGCAAACTTCTCCGGCAGCGGCAGCTCCGGCACTAGAGGGTGCCCGAGTCCCCTGTGTGACACGGGGACACCCGCTAACCACCCCAGGATGAAACTGGCACCAGTCGGACAGCGTGGCCGAGCGCTGGTGCGGCCCGTGAGCCGGCATCGCCCGGCCACAGCCCTGCGGAGCAAAGCCCAGTGTGCAGACGTGCCGGGGGCACCTTTTGCAGAGACACCATGTTAACATCCAGCCCCTCAAAGTGTCCCAGTAAAAGGTTTCGGAGCTTGCTCCTGCTCCCGTTGCTCACAGCTGGGGAGGATTTAGGAAAGGCCTCAAGAAGAAGAGAGGGGAAAGGCACTCGCCGTACTCTGGCACTCGTGGGGATCGTCATCCTCCGCAGGTGCCCACGGCCGGTTGTTGTAGAGGGCGGCGCAGCGATCGCAGTTGGGACCGTCGGTGTTGTGCTGACACACGCAGTGCCCGTGGACCTGCTGCAGAGACAACGCTTTACCCCTCCTGGACGGTAGCTGTTCCGTTCAGAGCTTCATCCTCCTGATGCCTGTCTGGCACATGCCTGGCCTGCTCCTGCCCCGCGCCGCCCCCATTCCCTGCGCAGAGATGAAGCTCCAGCACCCGGACAGGGCTGCTGCAGCACCAGGGACAGGCTGCTCCTCGCTCACAGCGACAGGGCGATTCCCACCACCTCTACCACCTACCCGAGGACAGCCATGCTCAAGGCAAAGCAGACAACCATAAGCTGGGGACAAGAAAATCCCACAGCAAACAACCCGCACTGGCAAATCCTACTGAGCACGAAGAAGCCTGCTGAAACCTTCTGCGTGTCCCCCACCCAACTGAGAAACCCAGTGCTGGCAGGAGCAGTTCCCCCCAGAGCACGACCTCCCACAGCCACTGAGCTTCATAACGCCTTACAAAGCCCATCCACCTTCTTCCCAACACAAAAAGGGCGTTTACATGGGGGTAGCACAGGCTGCTGTCTCACAGCCACCGCCCCATTGCTGCAGGGAAAATGGGGCATCGCTTCCCCTGGTTACGAGCAGCCTCTGGCCAGGGGAAAGACTCCCACACCCCACTGCTGGTCATCCCAGCCAAGGTCTCCCAAGGGGCACTCCTGGGCGCATGGTAGAGCCTGACACCACAGAGCTCATCTTCAGGCTTTTCGCTTTGCCCCGACGCTCACCGTGGCGTGTGGGTCTCCCGAAAGGGCGCAGCGGTCGGCGTGTCCGTGGCAGAAGCAGCTCCCCAGCACCCGCATCTCCGTCACGGCGTAGAAGGTGCTGGGCGAGTGGTAGCCCTGGCGCGCAACGTGGGGGAGCTCGGTGAAATTGATCCGCAGGTTGGTGAATTGCCCCAGCTCTGTTGGGGACCGAGGAGAGGCGTGAGGGGGCAGCAGGCACCGGCTGCAGAAGTGCACTGCGATTCGCATGGAGGGCTTGGAGCAAGAGATAGAGGCTTTGGCACGAAGAGCAGCAGCTGAGTCATCAGCAAAGACCAAGCGCTGCTCCTTGACACCTCGGAGGCACCAGGGCAGCAGTTTAACATGCAGCTCAAGGACCTGTTTGCAGAGGACCTGCTCCCCGCAGGGTTACCCCAGCTCAGCGCTCTACATCACATGTAGGAAGAACCATGAGGTGCATCCCCCCCTTTTCACCTTCTCAGATACGAAAGAGGCCGGTCACTTACTATCGATGGTCTGGCTGTAAGAGGTAGTGATGGTAGATGCCAGGTCTTGGACACTGAATTTCACCTTAGAAGGAAAAAAAAAAAAAAGTTAAAAAGCAGGAAACACAAGGTGCTTTCTTCTCATGCTCTGGGCACCATGTGCTCTGGACCTGCCTCTGCAGAACATCACTAAACACAGGAAAAAGACTTCAGAGTTGCAGAGGATTTTGCAAGACCACCAAACATAACACCTCGATTGTCACAAAGCAGCTCCCAGAGGAGCAGGAATCCTCCCGAGGACTCCCCTCAGCAGTGCTGGATGTCCACGGGCTCCACCCCTCACCAGGTGTAAGATGTGTAAAAGACTTCCAGGCCACCACGTGTTTCTGCAGCGTTGCGCAGGCCACCCGCCCCGAGCCCAGGGTCACAGCGGGGGGAACGGGCACGTGTGGGAGTCCCTGCCACAAAACCTACCTTGCCCCCGTGCAAAGGGTACCCCTGCAGTGCCTGGCACCGAGCGTCCTGCCAGCTCTCGGGGGAGCCCCAGGGGACGCCAGGGAAGGCGGCGGCGCAGTCGGAGGCCAGGTACTGGTACACCTCCCAGGTCTTGCCGAAGTCAGTGGAGCGCTCAATCAGCATTGCAGCGGGCAGCGGCGACTGCAGAGCGGGGAGAGAGGCACATCTGTAACACGGCACATCCCAGACGGCTCCCGCCCTCCCTCCAGGCTCAGGTCTCCGCAGGCTGCTGGAGCACTCCCCTCCCCTGCAGGTTACCAACAACTTCTGGGTCCCCTCCCTCCCCTCGGCCAGCCCTGCTGCAGCCACAAAGTCCCCATCTGCACCAAGGCTATTTTTCCGCGGGTTCCCAACAACTTCTGGGTCCCCCCCCTCCCCTCGCCCCGCCCGCCTGCAGCCACAAAGTACACATCTGCACCAAGGAGATTTTTCGGCAGACAGCCGTGGGATGGGAACCCACCACCCTGCTCTGCTCCCCCCAAACGCCCAGGGGAATGTCCGTGAAAAACAGGGAAAAAGGAGGGATGGGGACCCTGGAGTGCATCCTGTCAGGAGCCCGAAGGGAGCTGCGCACTGAGATCCCCACATCTTGCGGAGAGCCAGCGGGGCCCATCCACCGTCATCTGTGACCTCCTCGCAAGCAGAGCTGCGGCACACGAACCCTGAAGTGAAGCAGGATGCTGCTGAGCTGGAATGTCTGGTCCAGGTCCAGCTGCAAAGAGACGCGCTCGATGCCTGCGGGCACAGACAGGCAGTTTCAGAGGTGCAGACCGCGGATTTCAGGAGAATAAACCACTTGGCTGCCTGAGCCAAGCCACTTATTTCCTTCTTTCCTTCCAATCTATTGAATTCAACACCTTCTCCTCTTCCCCTCATTGCCAGCGGCCCGGAGCTGCGGTGTCCCGGGGGGACCCCAATACGCCCAGCCTGTACTCACCGCTCTGGGACTGGCACCAGCGCGGGTGCCCGG
>NW_009193989.1:3577-9997 GCF_000690835.1 Fulmarus glacialis
CCACTGGAAGAGAAAGGGCGGGTGGAAGCAACCGACCCGGCTCGGCCGGAGGGAAAGACCCCGCTGCAGACCCCGGAGGCGAGGGGCCCAAGTGCAAGCGTGGACTCACCGAGGAACAAATGGCATCAGTAAAGCTGGTTTATTAGAGATGTGAAGAACCACGATCGATAAGACTAATGATATGCAGGACTCAAGTGGTCCCCTTCACACCCCATTAAAAAACACAACTCACGGACTAAAAACTAAAACCAAAATGCTTTCAACTGAAATGTTTTTGGCAAACCATCAAAAGTGCCTTTTTTTAAGCAAACCCTGTTTTCCACAATGACAACACTTGATAGAAAGCTCTCTGCAGCTTTTCAGGAGCAGTTTGCCTTTTCCACACAGCTGAGGGGCTGTTTGTCTGGGTGAACAGAAAGGCCTTTCTCTCGCATTCAAAAGCCCCGGGCGATGCTCGGCCCCCCTGGGCTCTCCCCTGGGAGCGGAGCGGGAGCAAACAGCTCAGCGGGTGAGAAGTCAGCGGGTGAGAAGTCGAGCAGCTCAAAGTTCAGCCCTTCACTTGAGCAAGTAATTCAAGGAGCAAACAGAGATGTAGCACGGGGAACGCAGGAACGGGAAAAAACAGGGTCCCCGAGGAGCAAACAAATACCCAAATTTTGACTAACCAAGCAACGCTCTGTGCAGCCACTAACACGGGGCCGCTGGGTGCGTGCGGCACACGAGTAGGCTCAGAAATGTGTAGAAAGCAGCAGGAAGAAGATTGAGCAAGAGACGGGGAGCGGGGAAGGTCCGGACATGGGCCAAGAGGAGAGGTGGGCATGGGGTGGGCAAGCAGGCTGGGCGAGGGCCACCGCAAAGTGGGGGGAGACACCCAGGTGAGGCCAAGGCGGGGAAGGGCAGGTCTCAGAGGGATGTTAAAATAGCAGGTGATGACCGAGCCCGCAGCAGCATCCCACGGGGCACACGGGGAGGCCCCGTCCAAAGCGCTCGGTACCAACCACGCTCAGAGCGGAGCAAACACCAGGGGCTGCTGATAACGCTGTCCCAAAAGCAAAAATGATGCGAAACGTTTCAGCTAGAAATTGAAGTTGTCAGTGGCCCGAGCAGTAAAGTGGCCTCCCAAACGGAGCAGCGGCACACACACTTCACATGGACACATCCCAAAGCCCGAGAAACTGGGGAAGATTAAGAACAGTGTGTGCTAGTGATGGCAGGCACCAGCCTTGGCAGCGCGGGGCAGGACGGCTCGGAAAGGTCGTCCTGGGAGGAAAGCAGGTTTGGGGGAGAGGAGGGGAGCGTGTCTGGCACAAGGTCCCCCAGCTGACACTGGGAAGGCAACAAGATACCCCGCTGTGAGGGCTGCGGTCCCTGGGGTGGCGTAAGGTGACAGCAGAGGCATGGGCATGTTTGGGACCCCAGTGATGAGATCAGCTTTCCATGACGGAGAAGAGACATGGGGTGACAAGTGACGAGCACTTTATATCTGTGCTAAAATCTCCCCATCCGATACTTAAACAAATGAGTCAATTCTAACCCAAACACGACCCTACACATGAGCTGGGGAAAGGCAGCAGGAGATGGTGGCCGGGGCATGGCTGCACCAAGATTTCTGGTTTCCCCTTTAAAAGATTAATTCACAGTTTACCCATATCTCCTTCCTCCTGAAACAGGCTCACCTAAGTCAGCCAAGTCTCTTATTTCTACAAAAAAGGACTTGGCTTCATAAAAACTACCTTTTTTTTTTTTTAATTTAAAGAAAAAATCAGGGAAAACTCTGTCCAGAGTTACCTTTTTGTTTGCTCTCACACAAAACCACACAAGGCATAGGCTGGCTTTGAACAGAAAGCACTAACTGGGACCACACCAGCTGCAAAGCTGCCCGGCCGTGCTGACACCGGGGCGCAGATGCCACGCGGCGAGGTGGCCGGGCAGCAGCAGATCGTGGGTCGGTTTAGTTCCTAACAAAGCCCAGACCGGACTCTGCCTTGCCCCCAGACCTGGGAACCTTTCAGCAGTTGGGCAGATATTGAGGAGAGATCCTTACTTGAAACTGATCTGTTTTCATAATATTTCCCCAGTCTTTATGTTCTCTGTCTATAAATACTCCAGAACAGGAGTTGGCTAACTACAATATTTATAACAATATTGCAGAGTAAGCAAACAGAGAATTCAAAATATATAATCATGCAATTTCCCTGGCTCTACCAACTCCTCCTGGCTCTGTCAGTAAGAATCAGAAATAATATAATCAGGACCAGGCAGAAGAACTCATTTCAGATAATGACTACTAGCAGCAAATTGTCAGGAAGCTACAGGAATTATCCACGGAAATAATCTAGTGAACAATTCTCAATAATGATTAAACTTCACAACAGTTCTGACTGTGATTAGCAAAGGGAGAAGGAAGGCTTTCTGCAAGGGGAAAGGTTAATCTCGGCTAAAGTATTCATTAGGAGTGATTCATGCATACTTATTAGACCATTCACACAGCCGGAGACACAAGTGCCTTCTAGTAGCTACAATGCAATGTTGGCGATGAAGCTGCAACCACACTTAAAATGCTGTGGTAAGTAAAAAAGAAGCTAAAACTGTCTGTGTGAGACAGACCCTCCCCATGCAGCCCGGGGGCTGTGCTCAGTGCAAAAATCTTTGCCTATTTTTTTCTCTTCCCCCCACCCCCCCTCCCCCCCAGCTTTTTAATTAAGGCTAAAATTAACACTGGAAGCAAAATTTATTTCATGTCCTTGGATCAAATTGTGAAACCCCTCTATTGCACAACAGGAGGATTTGCTGTTACTGACTGTGACTATGTGTCTCAAAGTTCCTCGGGACAGAGGGAATTATCAAAAATGACAGTCCAGCACCGGGCTGAGGGGAGATTCACCAAACGCACACCTTTCCCCAGCTCTCTCCTTCTTTTTTTACCAGCATAGCAACAGAGTCGGTAGGTGCCTCAGAGCTGGGCTTGCCAGGAACAGACCAGGGCTGCGGGAGTACGTGACAATCGGAAACGGAGCTGTCCCGGTCTGAGCTGGGTCACCGAGCCCTGGGGCAGCCCCAGCCCGGGCTCTCCAGCACATCGTCCCCTCCCCGCCAGGCACCAAAGGCCCCAGCGCGACTGCAGCAAGAGAGAATCAGTAGGTGTTTGAGAAGGTATAGGATGTGGGGCTGAAAAGATCTACAGGAAGGCAAAGAAGTCATAGGTCTGCATGGAAACCACGAACCGCCCCTCTGTGCCTCCAAGCTACTCTTAAGAGGCACCCCAAATACAGGTTATGGAGGTTCAGAGATTAAAGGAAATTCCTTCCAGCCTTTTGAAAGGTAATTCAGAAGGCAGTGGTTTTAGAGAAAAAGCTAGCGTGTTGAGAACAAACAGATTCACTTTTTAGAAATAAATGGTGGAGGGGGAAAAAAAAAAAAAACCCCATGTAGAAGAACAACCAGGTATTGTAAAAATGCCCGAATATTACATCATGCACCTGGGACAGTTCCGCACGGTGCGTGCAGGGACGCGGGCGCAGATCCAGCCCTCGCCCGTGTGCTCTCCGCAGCTCTGCTGCGGGTTTTTGCTCCTCTCCTCCTGCTCTGACCTTGTGAACCGGTTGCTGGTCGGCCTCCCATGCTTCCCCGCTCATGCAGGGGCAGAAAGCCGCAAACCATTTTAAGCTGATGGACTCAGACCAAAGTATTTTAAGTAGCTCTAGCTGCCATTTTAATATGAGTAGAGAGTTCTCAAAATAAAACCTCCTGGCATAGGTGCACAACCCAAAATAAACTGAAGTTATTCATCAGCAAAAATGGGAAGCTGCTTCTCTCCAGTCATAAAATGAAGACCTTTCATAGCTGCGGAGACCTTGGTGGTCCCACGGTTAACCCAGCCCCGTGTCAGCGAGAGGCACTGTGTCAGCCGGCTCCTGGCACGCAGCCTCCCATACGAGAGTCTTGCGTGGTCTTGCACAATTAATATTGTATAGGGACAGTAATTACTGTTCCAAGTTTATTTGGGGACAATCTGGAAGGCAGTGGGAATTTATATGTATACAGAGAGACTGAGAGTTATTGAGAAATAGGGTGGACAGCAAGAATAAATTACCTTAGGAACAAAGGCACCTGTTAAAGCCAAGTTATGCAATTCTCTATTCCAACCCCTTTCCATTCCCTGTTAACGCTAGCTGTAGGACATCACTACGCCAGGCTCGCGGAGCCGGGCTCATCTTGCCTGTGAAGTACTCTATACATTTTCCATGGGAAAACATGGTAGAAGTTACCCATGGTTATGTCAGCGTGGTTAAACTTCTAAGTGAGCAATTGGTATTTCTAAACTGGACTGTGCTTCAGTTCTGAAACATAGATCTATCTCTTCGCCATAACATCTAATGTCACATCCTTGCTTGGCCAGTCAGAAGTGACACTGAGAAGTGAGCTCTGAGGTTATGCTCAAAATGCAAATAGAGGGCTCTGACCCTCAGCTTGTTTTACCAGTGACCCCCAAATTCAGAGGCAACAGCAGAGATGGGGGAGAAGACGCAAGCTGGACAAACATCCTAGGAAAGGGGGTTAAGGAAATGAAGTTCATTTCTCTTGCTTAAAAGCAAGCACATGGGTGCCTGTTTTCCTCACCCCATCTGTTCTCACATCATCTCCCCTCTGCGAAACTTCATTTAAAATCTGCCAGCATGACAGTCTGCAAAACCCATACTGCACCAGCTTATCTCCACACCCCGCACGCATTGCCGGGGTCCTGTTGCCTCTGCAACTTGTCTGCGAGGGAATGACGTGATGTCTCCCAGCATATGTGTCAATTTGCAGTCATGTGGCAAAAGAAGATACAGAGAAGGGAGGTGGAGGAGAAAAAAAAAGTAATAGGAAATAGGCTTTTTCTTCTGCACATTCACTACAGGTAGGGACATATCCCTACAGCAAAGAGCAGGGTGTGTCTGAATGCCAGAATAAGATGAGATAAGCACAGAGCAGCCCTATATTACCTTCAACAGCTCTGGAATACAAATTATTTGGTGCAAACGCTCAACATTATGAAGCAATACCCAAAACTAGAAGCCCTGCTTTGAGCAGGGGGTTGGATTTCCTGCAGCCCCATCCGACCACAATTATTTCATGATTTCGTGGATGCGTTTTTCTGTGTAAAAGACTTGAGTTTGACTGATGACGTGGGTCTGGAAAGCAAATGAGCTGGGAAGCACAGTGGCTTTTCAGCATGCTCTCCCCTGTTCCAACATGCCCAGGGCCTGCTGAAGCACCCGGCAGGCAGCATGTGTTGGATCAGTACCGAGCTCCCTGACCGACTCATGCAGGTGGGCAAGCAGATGTAACCATCAGACAGTAGCAGTAAGGCAGACAGAAGCATTAGTCTTGCACGTATTCTCTTTCGCAGACATTGGCCTGTATTTTTGGAAGCAGCCAAAGACAGTGCTGAGGCACCACAGGGAGAGACGCTGCGGACCAACCCCTGCCAGGCAGCTGCGACCATCCGTCAGCAGGAGGAATCCTCTGCCGCGCCAGGAGCTCTCCTGCCCGACGGGCTCACGCTCCCCTCCCACCAACTCATTCAGGGATTAGGCTTCTCTAGTACCTCTCGTCTCGATTCCTGCCTGTATGACCCCATGTCACCATGACACGAGGGGTGATAAAGGTGACTTCCCACCCTTGGTTGCTCATATCCACCAAGAGCCCACGTAAAGCAGGTGAGAGCAGCAGAAAATCTTGGTCCCTGACCTTATGCAAACCACATTTTAATATCTAAAGTCTCCCACGGTCGGGACGTGAGGACCCACGTAGTCACCACACACACAAACTGCTCCACTGCAGGATGCAGAGCAGCAACACAAGCACAAGGACGCCCGGCTTCATTCCTCTTTTGCCTATTCTTTAGCAAAAGAGTTCACAGCGATGCACAGGGTACTCTTCAAAATTAATAAAACATCCAGAAAAGTCTGTAGCTGTTTTCTAGTTCTGAATACGCCTTTATGCTGAAAGCACTGCACAAGCCCGGAGGAAAGAAGTGCTCTCCCTCCCTCCCTCCAGAGAAGTGTTGATCTTGCTGGGCGCGAACACGCCACGACACAGGTACCGCTGCTTCCAGCCGCGAGACAAAGAGCCGAAGGCGTGCGCAGCCCTCACGCTGTCACTTGGAAGGGCCAGGCCAGGCGAGGGGACCGGGAACCTGCTAATCCGCGTGAAAGCCACACCGTGCCTTCCCTTGGCTAGAGCTAGGCAGCGCGAGCTGCTCCATACTCCTATCAAAGCGCTATACTTAGCATTTAAATAAAGAGATGAGTTAACTGGGCCTTGAATCACACCTCGGGTCAATGAGAGTCTTTCCACACACATCACACCTTTACGACTCCAAATCCATGCTCACTTATTGTTTTATTTTATTTTCAGTTTCCCTCTTGCTGTTAC
>NW_009193989.1:10023-19199 GCF_000690835.1 Fulmarus glacialis
GCCATTTCCCAAGCGCTAAGTGATTTCCAAGCCAGACCATTGGTCTGCCTGGTTTCCACCCCCCATCACTTTTCTAATCATCCCGGCAGTCCCCTGCGCTATAAATGGCAATGCTGAGTGTTCCTTCTGGATTTCACTAGACTGAGCCTACAGCCAAGGAATGGAGCAACCAGTAGTGCAAAGTATAAAGGTTAGAGGGATTTGGAGCCAGAGCAGACAATGGAGCAGAGGCTGAAATCGATGCCCACAGCGAGTGACCCACCAGAATTGCAAAAGAGCACCCTGGGGCCAGCGTGGGCCGGCAGGGGCCAGACAGCGTGTGCCCGCCAGCTGGCACGAGCGCACCAGCAGCCAGCGAGAGCAACCCCTCATCCCATGCCCTCTGCTGAGATTGCAAAACAGACTCCAAATTTGTACCTATTTGGCAACAAAACAAGGGCAAGACTTGTAACCAAAAAAAAAGTTTTAAGAGTCAATAAATTAAATATGCTTACTTTTTATGGGATGGGAATAAGAAAATTGAGTTCAGGGGATTAATTTTTGCTTAAATTAGGGAAGTAGAAAAAGGGAGGAAAAAATTAGGAAACGCTTATCACATAGGGATTTCTCCTGCAAAGATAGGAGCTGGTATACTTATAACTCCCACTAGCCATTACAGCTGCAGAACAGAAATAAGGGTCTTTAAGGAATTTGCTAGCAGTAATGACACATGTCTCATTTCAGTAAAGGAAAGGATCACATACATGTAAGGCACCAAGAAAGCAAAGACCCCATTTCCAAAGCTAGAATTGGAGAATCCAACTTAACATGAGTGTTAATTGTTCCATATCCCTTTTAACCCTGGTATTTGTAAGGCAAGGTGCAAGGAATATGAAAACTGAATAGTTTAGGGACTTGAAGACTAGAAGAGACTGCCGCAATCTTGCTGCCTGCCTTCCTCCGCAGTACTGCCACGAGACCTCACTCCCTAATTCTGCACTGAACGGATCGTTTCTGCCCAAGGTATATCACAGCCATCAGAGACACCCAGTCTCCACTTCAAAGATTACAAGTGACACAGATGATCACAACTGAAGGCCCTTCAGAGCGATCTCTCAAGGTCAGGCAAAGGGAATAATGAGCCCACTCCAGCTGGTATTAGGACAACCAGCTTAATGAAGGTTTTGCAGACACTCGCTTCCCATAGTACAAGCTTCCTCTTCAAGCAAAAGTCACTGTCAAAAGTCAACATTAAGTAAAGATTTCAGAAGTGCATTTATGTACAAATTTCCTCAAGTATAAACAGAAATCAGGAAGAAAAAAAAATTAAGCCAGAGCAGAAATAATTGCTTGCTTTTTTTTCTGTTCATGGGCCACAGCACCCTTGAGAAGCAGCGGGGTTTTGCTGGGGAGGCGAGCAAACAGCCCCGCTCGCTGGGAGCAGCAAAACAGCTCCAAAAAAAACGAGTGGGAGCCTGAACAGAGGAAATGCCTGACCGCAACTGTCAGCCTGGAAAACAACCTGACAAAGGACAGATGCTGCAGCCAGCCCAGCATCCAGGAGGACGCGATGCCCATACCCCTCCAGGCCAGGGAGCTGCCCCAGTTTCACACCAACCAACAGCTCCCAGCCATCCCTGAGCCCACAGAGGAGCGAAAATCTCTCCAGCCCAGCGAGAACACCGGCTCTGTAACACATGCCCTTACTGCCACATCTTGGCCTTCAACTTGAAGGGGAATTAAAACCAGAAGAATGCTGACTCACTCGAGCTGGATTTCACTGTAGAAAACACTGCCTCACCAGAGGTCTGCCATTTCCTTTCCTCTCAAGCATCTCTTCCAAGACCCTTTTTGCCTGTCCTGCATTGAACCCACTCCCTTTCAAGCTCCTCCCAAGGCAGTTACAGGGTTAACATGGCCAGACCGACAGAGAAAGGCTTTAGGAAATGCTCAGGTCAGGGACATCACCCCTGTAGCGTTTTCAGCTCTGTGCTCAGGCAGACTTATCCTTAAACTCTTACCCTGATTTGATGGCAGCTTTGGAGCCTGGGAATCCGCAGCTGGCTGAAACGTTATCCTTCTGCCCCCACACAAGCAGAGTAATTGAAAACAGTTGTTTGGTTCAGAAGCTTTTCCAAGTCTTTGTGAAAGACTTGAAATGTTCCCATTTTTGACAAGTGAAATACGAGTTTAGTTTTAACTAAAAAGTCCGGGAATAGGAAGGCTTGGAGTATTTTGGATGCAAAAGCTTCCGTTTGGCCTCCAGTGCTTCACACCAGAGCTTTGCTGCCCTTTCCCCGCCATTGCGTTCATGCTCAGCTCCTCTTCTCGACCATGGAGATGGTAGAGATGGGCTCGAGGGGACACCACAGATGGTGCAACAACCCAACATGGTTGGAAGGGGGATAAATACCTGAAATGGGTTAAACACAGCAAAAGGTAGGAAGGATAGGACAGGTAAAGGCATTAGCATCCCTATGTAAGGTTTAGGAGCGCGGAGGCGAACGTACCTCTCCGTGGGGCGTGCAGTAGGTCTCGGGCTTGGTGAGGCCACAGGTGGAGGAGGCTCGCAGGTGATGGGCTCGTCCCAGCAGGAGGTCTCCGGCAGGGGGGTAGCAGGCTCCCTGGGAGCAGGCCCGCTGCGCACCCAGCAGCCGCGGGGCACCTGGAAGAGCAGGAAAACAGGACTTGGGATTGTGTCAGTGTGGCACACAGTCACCAACCAGCACGTCTGCTGTTTTCTGCAACAGACCAGCTACAAGGTCATGCTTGGGACAAACCTACAAAATGCACATGCCAAAAAGGACAAAGGTACTTTGCCCCTGAATTACCTTTATTTTTAATACAAAAAAGGCACTTTTAAAGTGCTTTGTACTAACAGCTATTTCTAAAAGTCTTCTTTGCCACGACCTCAGTGTTTGGGCTGCAGGGATGCTCAGCTCCCTGCCCATCACACTGAACAGCCCTGTTTGCTGTCCCCTGTTTACCTATATAGCCAGCCCTATAGCTGGTTGCTCAGGACAGAGAGCAGCCTTTTGCCAAACACCAGCACTATTATCAAATACCGGTCTCCCAGCTGCTGCCACAACACTGCTACTAATACGAAGCTTACATTCGCAGCGTTTCTATTTAGTCAGCTTCCCCCATATCCTTTTAGAAACACTGTATGGTGAGCCTTACCCAGGAGAACAAATAATGCCCATGGCCAAAGCTGGCAGCGGGACTCCATACCGCCAAGGAAAGGACACGCCTAGGGAAGAATAAGCAGCATGAGCAAAAATGAGCAGAAAATGCCAGTCTAAAGCTCAGTCCAGGTCCTCCACAATCCTCCTCAGTTTACAGGAAGATAATTTTAATTGATCTACAACAGAATAACATAGGTGAAAAATCAAGAATAATGAAGAGAAAAACCAGATGCTCACATTGTATTTGTTTTCAATGTACAAAGAATCCCAGCTTTTCATCTAACTCATAAAACATGCACAAGATTGTCCTAAAGTGTATGAGATTGCCCTCTTCCCCAAACGCTATCTTTGGATCTTTACGTTATTGCTGAGGTGAACCACAGGTACCAGCATGGCACCTTGCTCGCAGCAGAGCTGTAATTTCTGACTACCTGGTCCCCGGGGACATCGAGAAGCCACAGCCCCCAGCGCCACGATCCGCAGTGGGCAGGGAGCTGGCGCTGATGCCAGGTCGCAATGCACGGCTAGAAACGATGCCCTAACGAGCGTGCAGGCACAGACACACACACTCCCATACACACCCCCACAGCCACCTCTTCTCGGGCACACTGCACTTTCTGTTCTCCAGCCCCACCCTTTGCCTTGTGTTTCCAGAATCAAATTCCAGATCAAAACTCACCAGCGCACGCGATGGCCCAAAGTCTTGTTCTACGAAAGGAAGAAAGCCACAAAAATTGCTGCAGAATAAGCCTCTCCTACAGGGTCTCTGCGGGGAAGCCCGGCAGGAGAGCCCAGGGGAGGCAGAGCTGCCAGCACACCCCAGCAGCCAGAAACCTCACCTGCCCTCTCCCCTGCGCCAGCGGGAGCCCCGTCCTGGGTTCCCGCGCGTCCCCGGCTCACAGCGAGGGCTCTCTCCCACTGTGCCACCGGCAGCCGATCTGCAACCGCAAGAGCCCTCTGAGCGCTGGCTCTCTCCTTTCCCGGCTTTTAACACACAGCTGCCTCACCTGGGAGAGAAGGTGCCTGTGGGTGCAGTAATGATAAAAGGAGTGATTCAGGGATCTTCAGACGTACACACCCAGTTACCGTATAACTCATGACAGCTCCTAGACAGGGCGCACGGCCGCAGACATAAATCACTTCGGACGAGGATGACGGCAGCTAGTGAAAGCCCATCTGCAGGTAACCCCAGCTGGGGCTCGCGTGGCCACTACCGGGACATCGCCAAGTTCGCTTGAAGCCAGCTCCCCCCAGAGCCGCTGCACGGCTCGGCACCGGGCAATACACCCGAATGTTCACCCGCCCTCTCAGACAGGTTTTGCATATCGTGCTTAGTATTATGATGACAAGGCAGCACCGCTATCAGCACCTAACCTTGATCATTTAAAGCCTAATTAGGGACATCCACGTGAGTTATAATCACACTGTGTATTCACTGTCAGACTTCAGCCTGAAGGCAACCCGCAGCGCAGCGACTGGGCTTCACAGGCAGACTCGGTCACGCAGCCCCTCTCCTGTCTGCAGTACTGGAATTCCTCAAGACACAAAATTATGTAAGATGATCTTGAGGTTTATCTACAAAACACAATCCCGTGAACTCACCAGCTGTGAAAAAAGTCAGAGTTATCAGATTTTTTAAGAAACATAATTCTTGTCTGGGTACCTAGAAAAGCATCAAGATTTCCAAAAGGACTCTATTTATCATACCAGGATGGTTTCTAGTATCAGCCTGGGAGCGCATGGAAGAGCCAGATGCCCAGCTGCATGAGGAGCCCTTCTCCCCTACTCCGGACCTCATTCAGAGCTCTCTTGCACTTGACACTTTTCAGTGGTCACTGTTGCTTTATATTAGTATTAATGGAAACAGTATCCCAAGCAAGGGATTGTTTTGGGTTTGGGTTTTGTTTTTTTTTTTCCACCGTGCCAGCAAAGTAACAAATTTTTAACCAACCTGTTTAAACTGAGGACTGTTCGATGAAGGCAGCTGGGAGTGCAGCTCAGCAGCTTGCACTCACAGCCACCCCCCCGGCCCCACACACAGGGCTCCCAGGCACCACCCACATGCTGCGTTTCAGCTAAAACGCAGTTTTGCATCCTCAGAAAAACTTACGTCAAGTCTTTTCCATTTACTTTACATCTCTGCCCTGCTGGCGGGGGGCTCAGCAGACCACGTCAGGCGACTCCGGATCTTTGCTCCCGTGGCTTTGCCGTGTGTGCTACCTACCTCCCCATCCCCATGCCGAGCGACACAGGCACACAAGCTGAGGATCAGGAGCTCAGAGAAAGGGTACACATAGAGCTGGAAAAAAAAAATATTGTCCCTTAGGCTACAGTATGTGAAGCATCGGCCCAGCTTCCGCCTCCGCCAAGGTGTGCCCGCAGCGCTGGGTGTGCCTGCCCTCACCCTGCTACCGCTCAGCAATGCGGTAACGCCACATTCCTCCTCCTGCAGCGAAGATGCCTCCTCCCCACCTCAGCTGGCAGCGAAAAGGAAGCGGGAAGAAACACTGGAATGTTTTACAGAGAAAGCGAGAGATGAGACGTGCCACGAGGTGCCGACACCACTCCTGCACACTGGCTGGGAGCGGACCCCTGCACCATCAAACCCATCAACAGCGTAACGTGCTGTAACGTGCTGACCACCTACCCCAGGCTCTGCGAGAAATCGCATCAAACTAACTTCCTCCTCGGCAGAGTGACTATACTGGAGAAGGCAAAGGAGAGGAAGGTCTGAATAACTTCCTCCTCGGTAGAGTGACTATGCTGGAGAAGGCAAAGGAGAGGAAGGTCTGACCAATTTGGGTTTCTGCAAGGCTGCTGGTGATGCTGGACGTGGCACTCTTGCAAGCCTTGGCTAAACGTCCGCTGCTGGGTGCCTGTTCTGCCTGGTTTAAAGCCATACCCTAAAGCACTAGTAGTCAAACCAGGAGGCTGAAGCTGCTCTTGGAAAGACTGTAAATTCCACATATCAATCCTGCCAGAACTTGCAACACTGAACATAAATACGCTCTGAAATGGTGATGCTCCACCCCAAATTACTACAAAGCATGGGACATTGCAATTCTGCCACACAAACAAGGGTAGGACTGGAAAATGCTACCTCAACCGCACGCTGTTCAAATGAATTATCCAAAATACCTTGATCCATCCTTTCCTCCTCCAGCCTGGCCCCAGTGACTTGCCAAAGCAAGGTAAACCATTACCTGGAATTTCAGGCTCTGCAAGTTCAAACAAGAACAAAAGCAAGGAATAGCCTCATTTACAGAATATCTACCGCAAATCAATAAAAGCACAAAAGAAAAAAAGCAGCTGTAATCAGCTGGGTGCTCGGGGACAGCGTGGCTCAGCGCAGGGGATCCCAGCCCTGTGCCCCTGATGGGACTCAGGAGATTCAGGCGCCAGCGCTGCTCCAGGCTGTCCTCTGCCCACTTCCCCATGTACAGGTGACAACGTTGTCCTGAGTACCAGGGAGTGAAGATGTGTTACAGATCGAGACACATCAAGACGGCAGGGCTGGCTAAATACAGAGGAGACATAATGGTAAAAATGCACTACAAAAAATAAAATATAAATGTTGGAGCAATCCTCTGTGATCAGTGGGAGAGACAAGAAAGATGCTCTCAGGACTTCCAGCGCCTTTTCAGTTTAGCCCACAGCTGCACCAATCTGTGCCAAGCTGTGTCAGAGCCCACAAGCCTCAGAGAGCTGGGTAAGACATTCCCTGGAAAACAAATATAACTAGCTCCTGCAGGAAACTGTGCTCTGAGTCATGGGACATACCCTGCCCTAACATGGCATTAGGGGACACTACTCTGCTGGAGTACATCTTCTTCAGGACGAGATGCGCGACCAGCTCCTGAGGAGCTCCCACTCCCCACCGCACCGTCACGGAGCCGCTGCCTCCTCCCACCCGGTGTCGTTCATGTGGGCAGCATAATTTGAGCTCCTGCTCTGCAGTGCACGTGTGTGATCTGCCAAGCAGCTTCTCTATCCTATCCCGGAGGTGCTCGTCAGAGGCAGAAAAGCTTCACATCATGCAATCCTATACCCATGGCAATGGGCTGGCATCAGAAGATCTTAGTGCCAGCGGTGGGCTGAAGGGGGCATGCTTTAGAGGACCCTGTCCCTTCCACACTGGCAGCAACCAAGAAAGATGCTGCTGGGTGGTTTTAAGTTTCAGGTGGAAAGAGGTCACAGCATTGAGAACAGAAATGCACCACAGCCAGCTCTTTAAAAGCTAATCTCCCCCTAAAAATGAGGGAGGGTGCAGAACAGCCCTGCCAGCTGGGGACACGCGTGTCACTCAGTGTCACGAGCTCACATTCTGCAATGGCTAATACCTGCCAAGCCTCTGCTTTTATAATTAGGGTCCTTAGTTGCACAGGCAGCCAGAGCCCCGCTGCCTCGTGCAGTCAGATTCCCTGCACTCTTTCTAGGCTCTGATGTCGGTAACGGAGCAGGACGAGCCGTGGTGGAGGGAGGCACCGCGGGTTCATCATCCTCGGGCAGCTCCCCGCGTGCTGCACCCAGAGTGAACTCGGTAACGAACGCACTCAGGCGGTAGCAGGCAAAGTTGAAAAGGATGTGACTCCTGCATGAGTAGCTTTGTTTTACTTCCTCTGATCTGACATTTGGTTTCTGTTTGGATTAAAGGCACACGAGCGCTTTACTCCTTTGAGAGCTTTTCCAAGGACACCATCCGAGTTCAGTAGCTTCTGATTCAGTTGTTGAAGTGTGATACTAGTTAGTCAGCAGTGACCCGTCTGGAACGATCATGTTTGATTACTTTTTAACTTCTCTCTGGAGTTCAGAGGAACACAAAGGTAACTGGAAATCAGGGGCAGAGCACTGCATGCAAGAACACTTAATCTCCTGAAACCTAAAACCTCCATTAAGTAAAAAGGATGCTAATTGAATATAATTTTATAGCTTGAGCATATAAACATTAAACAATACTTAATACTGCCGTTGCATTTTTCATTGAAGGATTAATAAATGCCTGAAACACAATTCCTGAAAGCACATTTGCTATCTGGGCAGCTGCTATTACAAATGGAAAAATAAGGCAAAGAGGCGATTTGCTTAGCGATGCCGAGCAGGATCTTGGCACAGGGGAGGGCAGACTCCAGAGTCCCCGTCGCCTCCGGCCCCTGCCGTTAGGCCAAGTACAGCCAGTGTGTGTCTTGTCAGACACATGCAAATGTTCATGGCAAAAACTTGGAAGGTGGTACGAGACCTGGAAGCACTGAAGCTGCACGGGAAGAGGGAAACTTGGGAAGAGTTTGTCAGGGTTAAGAAATGCTGTCCCATGTTGTAACTTTTTGGCAACTCTCTCTGCTAATTTCAGTAATAAAACAATGGTTCTCCACCTAATCTTTTCATTTCCCATTTTAATTAAAACATGACCAGCAAACCACCTCCTCATTCCAGCACATGTAGATGATTTAAAACTGTCTTTGCTAATTGTCGTGCTTTCTTTTAAAAGCATTTCAGGAATTCCTAATGAAATTCCCATTCATGTCCTGAAAACCCTACACCGGCTCTGAAAGCAAATAAAACTTTGAACCGAAAACCAGTTTACGTTTAAATTCAAGTTACCCTGGGAGCTGGCTCCGGAGGGTAGTGCCCACCTGACTCGGCCTATGCAGGCTGCTGCCTCCCTTTGCGGCCCCGCTACGGCCCGTGCCCAGTGCAGGCAGGTCTGGGACACCGGCCGCGCGCTGCCTCGGAGGTGGCCGGTCCTCCCCAGCTGCGCACCGCCTGCAACCGGCCAAATGCCAGAGGGCAGCTGATCCGTGCGCAGCAGTTGCCCCAGATCCCAGTGAAGGTGGGACTAGCTCTCCTTCAGGAGCGATGCGCCAGCTGTAGATTAAAGCTAAAACAAAGGCTGTCAGTATTTGACCTTAAGTCAGACTTTTCCTTTTTTCCCTGCCTGCTCCTTTCCACATCCACGTTTCACGTGCCCAGATGCACACAGGATGGGCACAGGAGCCGGTCTGTGGCTGCCCCCCT
>NW_009193989.1:19232-20535 GCF_000690835.1 Fulmarus glacialis
CACCGGTACGGGCAGCAAAGCTGGCAGGGTCAGCGGGCTGGGAAGCCTGCCTGCTTTCCACCAGGCGGTTTGATAAAATTATCCTTGCAGGGGAACATCTTTATTTTTGTCTTGTCCCCATTTCCTAAAGGAGAAAATAATCCATTAGAAAAGTGTCTGGCTGCTGTCTGGAGGATTTTGGCTTTTCCAGGCTATGGTGATGGAGCAGGGAGGGGGCCTCCGTGCTCCTGCTGCTGCCGGCCAGCGAGCCCCTGGGCACAGCAACCCTGCCTCCACCTGCAACCATCAATGGCAGAAAGTTTCAACTCATGGGGTATTTAGGAGCCCCCTTTAAACCACATATCCTCCTTGACACCGCATGTGGTGACTGAAATGGAGGTCACGGTATTTTCTGCTCCTGGTTGCCAGCTTGTCCCTCCCTCCACCTGCTGGAATTGAAACAAGGGACTCACTGTGCATGGGGTTTGATCCTGCCAGGGTAAAATACAAGTGTTTTGCCCCATCTTTGCTCCCCTCCTTGGGCAGCACATCGGGCTGGAGCAGGTGAGCACAGCCCCCTGTCCCAGACTGCACTGCGGAGCTCACGCTTGTCATGGACAAAGTCCAGCAGTGCCTGACCCTTGTCCGGGCACGGACGTGTGGAAGATGAGACAACACATCTTTCTACCTCAGCAGTGCTCCTGCCAAGACCCACTGAGATTATGCTCTGCCACATTTTGGAAAACGTCACCAAGAGGCAGAGGTCAGCTCAGCGTTTTTTCTCAAGTTCCCCTCCACAACTCTGCAAAACCCAGAACCCAGAGCCACGGCCAGGGCTGGTGGGAAGGGACCTCCAGTCACCGTTGAGGACAGGGTGCCGCTCAGCACAGGGCTGGACTCCCAGCTAGGTCAGGATGGGCCCGCAGACTCACAATTCTTGCACAAAAGCATTGTGTTAATTATGTTTTAATGTCTTCCTCCAAGGTAAATATTAAATGAAAAAAAAAAACAAAACATTTGGCTTCAGAATTGGGGTTCAGACAAGAGAACTTGGCCAGGCCTAGAGCAGGTCGACTGGAAGAGCACCTGGGTGCAAAACTGCGTGAAACGGGGGCAATATTAGGTGCTAAGCACCAAAGTCCCTGTGGCTGTTCCTCTGTGACCTCCTGGTCTCCCGGAGGCAGCTATCACTCCTTGAGACGCCACAGGCCCTTAATATGGCTTGCTGGGCTTTGGGGTTTCCTTTTCTTTTTATATCCCTATTTTACTCAAGCGTTTTGGGGGGGACAAAGCCTACAGCACACTTGTGCCCGAGCAGACCAAC
>NW_009193990.1:0-6237 GCF_000690835.1 Fulmarus glacialis
CCGGGCACGAATCCACTTTTCGGACAACATGATGATGCTTTGTGATGACAATGACAAGCTTACGACAACTTTTTGTAACACTGAAAGTTTACTCCTGTGCCTTTCATCTCAAAACTTCCCATAGGCTTGCGAGTTGTAATCCCCTGTGAAGTAGGCAGTTTCCACTTTTAACTTATTTGTTAAAAGCCACAAATTTGCTTGAAGTTTGCTCAGAGCAAGGACTGAGCACCGTGGTTTTTAGCATTGTACAAAACATTGGTATAGTTTAAAACATATTTTATATCAGTTACTTTAAATAAGATGTTGTTGAAGATACGTCATCATTTACTGTGAACCCTCAGTAAAATATTCTTTTTTTTAAGAGATACTGTGTACAGTTTATACAATTAATAGTCTGAGATAAAGTTCAAAGACTCAAGGATGATTATCACTCAAATTTATAGAAACCTGCAGTCCAGATCCTCAGTAGGCTTAAAGAGACATTACTTCATTGAAATCAGTGGTGCTATACAGACTTGCTCCAACTCAGAATCTGTACTGGAATGTTTATCTAAAGCTAATTTAAAAATCTTTCATCTTGAAATTGAGTAAGGTAGTTCATAAATATAGGCTTTCCTGCAAGAATTTTGGTATGAGTGTGATTTTTACTTGAACAAGGACAAAAAAGCATAAATTAGAAATAAAATAGGAAGGGGAAAAAAGGACAATTAGGAAGATTACACTGGTCAACTGATAAGGCTTGAGTACAAGTGAGATATGCTCATTGAATTAACCCTGAGCTTTTTTATACTGAGTGGAACTCTGAAGTGCTATGAAAATTTCACAACCTAAGGTTTATTTCTGATGTCTTTTTCTACTTACATTTTTTTATATGTTAAAAAGCCCCCTCCCCACCTTTAGATGAATTTATTTTAAAGTCAGAAGGGAACCATTATGATAATTTAGTCTGAACTTTTGTATAATGCTTGCCACGTGTTTTGAAGCAAAATAATACTATTTCCTCCATAATAATTTGTATTTTTATGTCTGTTATTTTTTTGCACAGCGTTTCTACAAAGTGAGATATATGGATTTCACTGGGGACAGTGTCTCACCCTATGATTTAAGTTGGCTGTAGGGCAACCACAGGCACTCATCCCTGCTATTCTTTTATCTGTCTCTGACTATTAATCAGAGAATAGGTAGCGTTTTGTGGGATAGGCCTTCCAAAGCCTTCCAGTGCTTAGTCTTACATGCTAAATTGTTTGTTTCCTAGGCCTGTAAACATTTATTCAGAAGCACATTTAAGTGTTTATAGATTTATTTGTAAAAATAGGTCTTAAAGAATTGCATTCTTTAATTGGTATTTTGAATGATTTAGTTGTGGTTTTGTCATTGACTACTATTATTATCATAATTTTTAATTATGGTAGAATACATATTTCTGAAAAACTGGAGAGCAAAACTCAGGCTTCCAGCTCTGGAATGTACCCTCCTTATAGCCAATTCCTTGTATTGCTTTGCTATATTAGTGTGTCATTTGACAGAGGAGGAAGGAGAGAGGCAGACTCTCTAGTCAGTTAATCATATATATTAAGATATTTCTCCTGAAGGAATCAGTGTTATTCACGCTTGCAGACCCAAGTATAATATGCTCATTTCAAATGCAAACTCAAGAAGGAGTCCAGCTGTGATTCTGGATGAAATTACCTAGAGGAATTTTCCAGTTGTAAGCCAAATACCAAATTCGGTGAGAATCCAAGGGGATAGTAATACGACGAGGGTGGCAATAAAGGTGCTTTGGACCACAGAGTGATTCACCTAGTCTTGGGGCCCTTTCAAGTGTTGGCAACAGTGCAGTGGATGTTTGTAGACAGACCAATGTCTTTGAGTACTTTATTCTGGCAGTTAATAATAAATCCACTGTGTATTTTATCAGCCCTGATGTTCTCTGGGTAATGGCCAAAGAGAAAAGCATTTATCTACCATGTGCATCTACTTAAAAGCTGGCACAAATCTTCATTTTTATTAAACAAGTCACTCACTCATGGCCTTCATTTTTGTATAGCAAGTGCAAATGATTTTCTGGAGCATTTCTGTGCAATTATGCTCTTTCCTGGAAAATCTACATTAGGAAGGAGATACTTTATTAATATCAAATGAAATGTTTTTAACCACCTAAAAGCCAAAACTGAATGAAATTTTGTAACTGTGCCTCTCTCTTAGACTTAGCATACGCATCACCTTTTTTGTACCCTGCATATCAACCAAGTTCATTTAAATGAATTTTATACTGCCATATGATGTGATGAACTAAATAAGGGGAATGATAATTGTCATGACTGCCTAAGTATGAAGATTGGAAAATTGAGATTGGGCCCATTTGCTAAAATCGAGGGAGCTTTTTATAGTAATAATAATTTTACTGAGTTTTCAAGTGATTTATCATCTGGGAAAACCATGATAAAATTCAGAAATGTTAAGTACTACTGCATTATCAGGCATTATTACGTGAGGAAAAAAATTGTGCTGTGAAACTGAAAACTTTTGGAACCTGATATTGGATCTATGAAAAGTTGTTACCAGAGTTGTATGACAATTTGGCATGGTGTACTAAGTGTGTATTGATCATTTTGAAAAGTGGCATTTTTGATTTGTAGAGATTTATATGAAACTCTAGTTAAACTTCATTTCATATCTGCTCACACCACCTGAAAACTCCATGAATGATACAGAACAATTCTCTGTAGTTTATTAACACAATATGTGAACAGATTATTGGAATGTTTCTTAACATTGTTTAATAGCAATGACAAACAGACAGGAAGACATGACTGCAGATGAGCATTTCAGTATAACTTCTGGGCTTATTAAAAATGTGTTCCGAGCTATTTTAACTAGGAGATTATACTTCTATGGCTAGAAATTGGAATAACAACGGAAAGAACAGGCTAAAAACATAAAAGGATTTTCTTATACCACAGCAAAATCTTCTGGGTGTTTAAAATAGATAGATGCAAACAGGTCTGCTCTCCTCTGCTTGAGATATAAAGTAATAAAGCTTATCTGAGTGTAGATGATTATTTTTATCTTAAGTTATTCCTTCTTCCTCTTATTAGGATTAAGTAGTATTTTAGTTTGAGAAAACTGATTTAAAGCCTGGTATTGCTGTAACATTGGGTACTTCTGCTTTGGCAATTGACTGCATCAGATGCATCTGAAAGATTCAAATTTGCAAATTTTTATGTTGAATGAGTGCCTGGAGTATTTACCAAGAACCAAGTCAGAGTCCTCTGGGATGCTATTGAGAGCACCCCGTGTGCATTATGGGTAGAAGGTACCATCCTTGGGAGGAAAGCACATTTTCTCTCAGGTCCTCTAGCAATTTGTTCTCTGTGTATGCAGAAGTTTCTGTTACTAATGGCAAGACAATCTGAGACAGAGAAATTTATTTCACATCATCTATTAAGCATAGACATACATTGCCTCTGTAGGACCAGCAACTGCTGCAAGCTTCATTTCTAGTAAACAAGCAATGGTGCTAGAATCATACTGGTCCACAACACATGAAACCTTGATCTTTCTGTCTTTGCATCATACCAGTTGCTAATGTACATTAGTCCAATGACGACAACTGGTAAACTGATGTCCAAGTGCATTTTACTGGATGAAGTATAGATGATACAAAGACTACTGTAGGTGTAGGGTATACTACTGTAGAACCTATCCTCAGTACTAGAAAATAAACATAGGTTTTGAGTTTAGGAAAGGTCTGATGCTAAGGAAGCACTTTCAGAGAAAGGGTCCCAGGCTGCAGTGTCCTGCACAAGCGTTTAGTACACCCTAAACTTAAAACAAGACTAAATCCTCTGTTGCTACATCTCTACTGTCTCTCATGCTGTTTATTCTGGCTGTAGCATCATATGCTAGATACATTTAAGCTTCTCTTTCTGCATTTTTTCCATTAGCAGATATCTTTACTGCATCCCCCTACTAACATGTTCAACAAACTATTTGAGTCAGCTAGAATCTACTACTGTGTTATTAAAAACACATTTTCCATTGTATTTTGTCACAACACTTATAGGTAGCCAAAACATGTCGGTTGATTTTGTCTTGGGATATCTTGCACATAATTCTAATATAACTTTAATATATTCAAATAATCAGAATTACTCTATATCCAACATAAGAGAAATCGCAGTTACAACAAATAACAAACATTAGAAGATGCCATCAAAATCTGTATTAATATATGGGTAATGTAATAATATCAATATTTCCTACCAGTCTATTGTCCTAGTTTCGGCTGGGATAGAGTTAAATTTTCTTCCTAGTGCTGTGTTTTGGATTTAGTTTGAGAATAACGTTGATAACACACTGATGTTTTACTTGTTGTTAAGTAGCGTTTACTTTAGTCAAGGACTTTTCAGCTTCCCATGCTGTGCCAGGTGCACAAGAAGCTGGGAGGGAGCATAGCCAGGACAGCTAGCCCAACTGGCCAACGGGGTATTCCATACCATATGACATCATGCTCAGTATATAAATAAGAGGTGTGGTCCAGGAAGTAGCGATCGCTGTTTGAGCATTGCTCGGGAGGTGGTGAGCAATTGCATTGTTCAGCGCTCATTTTGTGTGTTCTATCATTATTGTTGTTGTTGTTATCGTTTTCCCATCCTTTTCTGTTCTACTGGGCTGTCTTTGTCTCAACCCACGAGTTTTCTCACTTTTACTCTCCCGATTCTCTCCCCTGTCCCACTGGGGGGCAGTGTGCGAGTGGCTGTGTGGTGCTTAGTTGCCTGCTGGGGTTAAACCACAACATCTATATATGAAATGATAGAACATCAATGAAGGGGAAATATAAGCACTAAAGAGAACAAGCAGAAAAATATCTTATGAAAAGCTCAAAACTTCCTGCAATGTACTGCAACTCCTGTTCCAGTTAGTGTTGAGGGCATGTGACATCCCATAGGATGATTCTAATTGTGATCTCAATTCTAAAGAGAGTACTAGAGGTTGTACTGGAATGAAGTTTGATCTCCTATGAGGAAATTGAGAACAGCCTTCTGGAGAAGGACTTGGGGGTACTGGTGCAGGAAAAACTGAACATGAGCCGGCAATGTGCTCTTGCAGCCCAGAACGCCAACCGTATCCTGGGCTGCATCAAAAGAAGCGTGGACAGCAGGTCGAGGGAGGTGATTCTGCCCCTCTGCTCTGCTCTGGTGAGACCCCACCTGGAGTACTGTGTCCAGCTCTGGAATCCTCAGTACAGAAAAGACATGGACCTGTTGGAGCAGGTCCAGAGTAGGGTCTGACCACAAAAATGGTCAGAGGGCTGGAACACTTCCCTTGTGAGGAAAGGCTGAGAGAGTTGGGGTTGTTCAGCCTGGAGAAAAGAAGGCTCTGGGGATACCTTCTCACGGCCTTTCAGTACTTAAAAGGGGCTTATAAGAAAGGTGGGGACAAACTTTTTAGCAAGGCCTGTTGCAATAAGACAGGGGGAATGGTTTTAAAGTACAAGAGGGTAGATTCAGATTAGATATAAGGAAGAAATTTTTTACAATGAGGGTGGTGCAACACTGGCACAGGTTGCCCAGAGACGTGGTAGATGCCCCATCCCTGGAAACATTCAAGGTTAGGCTGGAGGGGGCTCTGAGCAACCTGATCTAGATGAAGATGTCCCTGCTCATTGCAGGGGGGTTGGACTACATGACCTTTAAAGGTCCCTTCCAAACCAAACTATTATATGATTCTATGATTCTATGAAATTGCAATGTGTGAAATCAGCTGTTCTTATGAAATATTCTGAGTGCTAAAGGGATGTTGCAATAGTCACAGTTTGAAAAAGACTATGCTTTAGTCATCATTTGTTTTTAACTATCTTTTATTCTCTTTTTCTTCCTTATGGGGTCAGTACCCACTGTGATTTTCTACTTGACCAACACGGCATTAACTAGCATCTTCTACAGAAGATTTCTCTTTTATATTCACCCTGGTGTTCAGGCACTATGAGAAGGGTTTATAAGCTCTACCACCGCTTTAACCATGACACCTATTTAGTACTGATTCATGTCTATCTGGCTTCAATCAAACATGAAGTGAGCTTACATCTGCTTGCAAAAGATTATGTAGATGTGCCATTATGATATTAACGGTAACCCAGATCATTATAGAAGAAAATAAAAGATTTTTGAAAATCTTGAAAATATTGTTGTTTCCAGTGTCTCCCAATTGTTGGAGAATGGCTGAGGAGCCTTG
>NW_009193991.1:0-561 GCF_000690835.1 Fulmarus glacialis
CCCATGAACAGCCACCCGCCCGGCCGCAGCGGGCGCTCGGTGCAGGAGATCTGGGAGGATTTCTCCCTCAGCTTCACCCCCGCCGTCCGCGAGGTGGTCGAGTTCGCCAAGCACATTCCCGGCTTCCAGGCCCTCTCCCAGCACGACCAGGTCACCCTGCTCAAGGCCGGCACCTTCGAGGTACGCCCCGAGGCGGCGAGGGCTCGGCACAGTGCTCTGCGGCATTGCACGGTGGCCCAACGGGGCCCCACGCACTGGCATGGAGCCCCATCGCATGGGCGCAGTGCCCCTACAGCATTGCACGGTTCCCCATGGCATTGCAGTGCCCCACAGCCTGGCATGGAGCCCCGTGGCATGGCATAATGCCCCACAGCATGGCATAGTGCCCCTTGGGCTGGCATAGTGCCCCATGGCATTGCACAGTGCCGCATGGCACGGAGCACGGCACCGTATGGTGCCCCATGGCATTGCATGGTAGCCCACAGCGTTGCAGGATGCCCCACGGCATGGCACGGTGCCCCTCGGCCCAGCACAGTGCCCCATGGCATTGCACGGTAGCCT
>NW_009193991.1:630-921 GCF_000690835.1 Fulmarus glacialis
TGGTTCGGTTCGCCTCGCTGTTCGACGTGAAGGAGCAGACGGTGACGTTCATGAGCCGGACGAAGTACAGCCTGGAGGAGCTGTGGGGCATGGGCATGGGCGACCTGCTCAGCTCCATGTTCGAGTTCAGCGAGAAGCTCAGCGCCCTCGACCTCACCGATGAGGAGCTGGGGCTCTTCACCGCCGTCGTCCTGGTCTCGGCAGGTGGGAGCCGGGGCGATGTGGGGGGGCCAGGGGGGTCGCTGCCCACCCGCTGATGCCCCGTCCCTGCAGACCGCTCAGGCATGGAGG
>NW_009193992.1:0-2237 GCF_000690835.1 Fulmarus glacialis
GCACCCCCAGCCCTGACAGCCATCGACTGCTGCTCCCCAGCAGGGTCCCTCCCTCCTACGCCCAGCGCCCAAGAGCCCGGGGCACCGTCCCCCCCGGCCGGGCTGCGCTTGGGACGGCGCTGCTGCGAAGGGGACAAAGGGGGACAGGGCACCACCGCCTCTGCCCGGTGGAAGGGGGACAGGACGGAGGCAGGAGGGGACGGACATCACACGTGGGAGCAGAGACCTCGCTCTGGGGTCAGCGTGGCACGGGGAGGAACCGGTGCCTCCGGAAGAGCTCCTTTGCAGAGCGCAGACTTGCAAAGATTTTTAGCTTTAAACCAGTTGACCCAAGACAGAACCTGGTGTGGAGGCAAGGGAGAAAGGTCTCAGCCAGTGTCGCTGCTTGTATTTCCCCCTATCTAAAAAGCAGAGACTGCTAGTGCCTGCTGACAAACGTCCCTGCACGAGGGACCTCACGCTCTCCCGCGGCTCCCAGTGCAGTCGCACCTGGGGAGCAGCAGAGCCGCACTCTGCAGCCGCAACCTCATCCTTGCCTACAGTATTTATCTGATCTGTAGCTGCTCTCAGAGAGCCATAAAAAGCAAAAGCACACAATTACCGGGGAAAGAAAAGGGCAGCTGCTCCTCTCCTCCCTCTGAGCCCAAATGAATTGGCACGTTCCTATTCCCAGAAAGGTAATATAGCCCGCGAAGCTCAACTTGCAGGGCAATCATTTATGAAAACGTGGCAGGCTGCCTTTGGAGCCAAAAAGGGAGGGAGGAGTCGATGCATCGTGAAGGCAGGGTGCCTGCAGCCCCCCCCAGCCCCTTGCCCTGCCAGGGGGGAGCTGGCATTTTTGTGGGCTGGCTGCTGTGTTAGCAAAGGGGCCGAGGGACGCCCCGGGGATGCGGCATGCCTGGAGCCGAGCTGGGTGCCCAGCGCGGTCTGTGCTGGGGCTGCTTGTTCCCCCTGGGGTGCTGCCTGCCCCGCTGTGGGCAGAAAGACACCCGCACCCCAGCCTTGTGGCTCCGAAATCTCCACGAAGCACATGGGCACTCTGATTTCCCAGGGTCAAATCCTCTGGTTTGAACTAGATTTTCCACCCAAGTTCCACTGCACCAGTCCCCGAGCGCCCTGGCAGTGCCGCTCTCCCCAGGAGTGTATGCTGGTCCTGCTGCTCCTCACCAGGGTAGCAGGAAAGATTTTCAAATAATTTAAAATATTAGGTGCTTATGCAAGTGGCATTTCTGGCACTAACCGCTGGGCTAATGGCAGGAAAAACATCAAAGCCTCGCTGGAAGATTCCCCTTTCACACCTTGCTCACTTCAGTCTCGCTTTGAACAACAAGATGCGCTCCAAGACTTTCGGTTTAGTCTGCACCCAGTACCCAGATGCTTTCAGAGCGCTGACGCTGCAAGCTCAGGGTGGCCGAGGACCGGGTTTGGTGCTCCATGCCACACCGTGGAGCCGGGGCATGGGCTGGAAGGGGCAGCAAGCCTCACCTGTGTGCCAGCGGTCTGCTGGGGCAGGATGCGGAGGAAGTCCTCGGGGAGGTTGCCCAGGAGCGGCGGGTTCCAGTTCCTGTAGCGCCCGGGCACCGGGGTGCTGCCGGGGCCCGGCACATCTGTCCTGCGAGGCAAGCACAGACAGCACCTTTGGCGAGGGAGAAACCCACCGATGTCTGCCGCAGCAGCGGGGCACAGGGCCCGGCACTCCAGCCCCCTGCTCAGCTCCACGGGCGGTCCTGGGAACCAGGAAACCACAGCACACTTCCCAAACCCACGGCATTAGCATTAGCTCTGAGAGTGAAAGCCTTTCCTAGCGAGTTTGAAATCTTTGGGAGCTGCTTTTCAAGCCTTGCTCTGCAACTGCGCAGGCTGGATTTCCCTTCTCCTCCCTGTTTTGCTCAGACTCCCAGAAAACAGCCCTGTGGAATCCCTAGCACTGCAGGACTTTGCTTACGAAGCTGATGAACGTCTCTCACCAGACGTCACGCCCACCCTGCGCAGCCGGCAGCGCCTTTGTCCGAGGGGGCTGGCACAGAGGCGGCCAGGGCACCAGCACTTGTTTTCCTGCAAGTCCTGAGCCTACAGCGGAGGTGGTGTTGCCAGGGGGGAGCCCGCACCCCGCAGGGCCAGAGACCCCCAGGGCTCAGCGACCCGGCGGCAGCAAGTCAAACTGACCCGAGGTCTCTGGTGCCGAGAGACACGATGCGCGGGGCCCCGGCCGCCCAGCACCTGGTGTTTTCGAGCAG
>NW_009193993.1:0-14842 GCF_000690835.1 Fulmarus glacialis
AGGTACCCAGAAACCTAAGTGAGGGAGGTTAGAACAGTGGTGCCTCGTTAGAACAGTACTTGCTTTTGTCTTTTTAATGCAAAGTGTTGGTAACTCAGGTAGGTGGATGACAATGATGAGTTGTTTTGGTTTCTTTTTTTTTTTCTGTTGACTTTACTCAGCAATAGCTTGTATCCTGTAACTTATTCTTTAGCCGAGGCATGAATGGTTTTGTCTTCCCATTTTCCTCTTGTGCCTTTTTACTGATAATAACTGCTTTTCAATTTCTCTTAAATTTTACTTGAATGTGTGACTAATGTAGTTCCACTGAAGTGGTAAGGTGTCACTCCTCATCTCTTCTCCCTTTGCCAAAATATACACAGAAAAATCAGAGTGGTGGGTGTCAAAACAATGGTTACATATGACTTTAATGTGACAACTATTTTTATTTTTCTTACTATGAATGCTACGTTTTTTAATTTGTGAGTCAAGATTTTTTTTAACTTACAACATACTGCTTTTCTCTCACATAACCCATAAAAAACAATATTCATTTTTAATGGAGATAACTACTGAAGTAAATTTGAACATTTTCATGTTTTAGTGTTTTTAATGCATACACTGCAGATGTTGTCCTGTCTAACAGGAGAGGAGAAATCAACTAGCCTTTCCTGTGGATAATGAGATGTAAATGCAGGACTAAATGTTATTATGCAGAGGTCTTCCTGGAAGAACCATTTGATGGGTTATGCTAGCAAAAAGCCCCATGAGCAATGCTTCTGTGCCTGTCCTGGTCAGTGACGGTTTCTGTTAGTAACTAGGAGCTGACTCACTGCTGCTTCTCTCAAGAGACAAATGTTTCTACAGCTAGTGGCAGAAAATTAAGTGGTTTGCCAATATACCCAAGAAAGTTATTGCCATTTGTACTATCTTTTGGATGGGAGCAGGGAGATTTCAGAGCATCTTAAGTGGTTTGAAAAAAAAAAAGCTTATAGTGTTGTAACATTCTTTTTTGGTATTATTAAAAAAAAAAAAAAAAAAGAAAAAGATGGATGAGGGGTTTTTTGTTTCTGTTTTTTTTGAGTGTGAGGTGCAATTTCTGGAATAATGCATAGAGACTTGTCAATAAAAATCCCTTCTCTAAATATTCGTGATGACTGGCAAAGCTGTATTAGCTACCGCTATGGATAAAAAGAAATGTTAATCTCAAAAACCTCTATTGTAAGTGACTAGGAAAAGGCTTTAGAAATCTCTGGAAAATGGAAAATCATACATAAAATTCCCACTGTAAACCAATTATTTTAAATTACTTTAGGAAAAGGAAAAGTTTTTCTTCTTTCTAAAAAACTAATTTAGTCAATGAATTTCCTGTAATATGCTTTTTAATGGATTTATTATGAACAACCATGGTAAAAATGAAACAGAACTGTATGATATGAGCATGAAGAATAACGATCCATTCAGAGGCCAAACTTTTGCATGTAATTGTCAAGGATATTAAAAAATATGAACATGCTGGAAAGGTGAGCTGAGAGGTTCACCTTTTTCTTCTATAGAAGAAAAAGTAAGAAAAGAAGATTATGCAGAGATTTTCATCATTAATTAATCTATTGCAGTGTTTCAAGTAAAATATAAAAAAAAAAGATCTCTAAAGTTTAATAGAAATGGAGCAGCACAGGAAGTCGAATTTCTGACTGGAAAGATTTCAGAAATAATTTGGGGATGGTAAATTTATACCGTTCCAGGTCTGGAATCCTTTTCTCTTATTAACGAGGTGAGACTACTCAGAGCCTATCCTTAGGAACAGAGGCTACTCTCCCCTCCACGCTTGTACACTGTAATGAAAATCATTCCCCAGTGATACTGCAAGGGGCAGCTGAATCAGTTCTCACCAGACCACAAGTGTGCTGAGTTACTGCCATTGCTTACTGATATATAGTTGCACAGGTAGCGGGATCTAGAGGAATTTTTTTTTTCTGCTTTGTCCATTTTGTAAAACTGAGAGAGGAAGGGTGTTGTTTACAGAGGTTCTGCTATGCCATGGACTCAGCAGGTAATTTCAATAGAATCTTTCTCAGGTTTGTACTGAACAAGTTTTGGTCCTTCAAGTTGATACTTTAATAAAAGGAAACCTAAACATAACATGTACTTAATGCTATCTTTCTGAATTTCTCCAGAAAAAAGCAATGGCATAGGGTTAGACTTTGTGTTGTTTGCCCTTGATACAAAATTTTTAAATCATATTCACTGAGCAGTGAGTGCTTATCCAAGAATGCTCTAACACTGATTAAAAGATCAAATATTTGGCATTTCTTCAACTGTGCATGTGTGAGAAACAGACACTTAAATCTCACAGGAAATACTAAATATTATGGAGACAACACTTCAAGTGGTTCTCATTCTCTCTGTTGTTTAAGGGCTGATATTGATTTCTTTCACAATGGCTACCCCAATTATCTGAGGACTTTAGAAGTCTTTCAGAAGTTTTGATTACAGCCAATGGCATCCTAAACTAGGCCAGGGATAAAAGCGTATCTCACAGTTCGTGAATAATTGAGTAGGCTTCTGTATAACAATGAGGTGCCTTATGAAAGGCAAATGTTTGTTTGCTGTGTGCTCACATCTGCACCTATTTATTCATATTTATAGGTAAATTCATATGCTAATACTTTTTCAAACACTGAGATACAAACTGTCTGTTGGAGTAATCAGATAAAATGCTGCTGAAATGCAGTGGAACTGCATATGTTTATACCAGCTTTAAAAGTGATTGTAGATTGAAAAAATAAAATCCAAATGCAAGGATGTACCTTGGTGCATGTACATACCAAATCAGGAGTCCTCACTGAGCCATTGCATTCTTCAGATCTCTTCTCTTCCTAAAGGTCTGGAAAAAACAGATATCAATAAATTGAGGAAGTAACAGTCTAAAAGTAAAATTTATGGTTTCCTCCTCTTGCTATTCAACGTTCTCCTTTAAAAGCAAGGACTGTTCATTCCCACAGTCTAAATGCTGAAGCCTTTGAACTCACCCCAATGCAGAACTTCAGGAAAAGGCTTAGAGAGGAGCATCTTGAAAGATAACTAGCACCTACCCTCTTCGATGGATACCCCAAGTAACAAGGGGGTCAAAGCCTCCCTCTCGAATTTTGTCAGTTTAGCTGCAAACCCTCAAACCCACTTCCACATTGTCCCAGATTGATATCCAGTGAAACAAAGACTGAAATTGTCATTCAGGAGACCCTGCTCATTTGTCACTGAATGAATTGCTGTGGAGTATGCATTAGATGTCCTTTTATCTGGAAAATGTTCTCATCCTTGCAGGGAGAAATCTGACTCCTTGACTTTGCATGTCTAGTTTTCCATTTATTAGGGATACTTCTGACGTAGTGGATCTAACTGATACTTTGCATTATAACAAAAAATGAATGTGCCATATTAAAAAAGAAACAAAAAAAAAAAAAAAAAGAAAAAACTTACTCTGTCAGTTGACACAAAACTTCTGTTACCTTATCACCAGCTGTCCAAAATTCAGGTCATCAGTAAAATGTGGATTTTACTGGCTATGGCTGTGCTAAAACCCACCGCTACTAATGATGGGGACTGTAGGTTGATCTGTTTTTCTAAAGAGAAGTCTGTGAGGACTGTAGACCATTAAGGGCAGATAATGGAAATAAGGAAATCAATAAAAGATTTGAAATGAAGGCAATAGTTTTTACCTTGATAAAGAACTTCTTAGGAAAATACTTTCCTCAGAAGAAGAAAGATGAACTGAAAATACACAGACTAAAAAAAAGCAACAACCCAGATCCCAGAAGAAACAGGATTATTATTAAAAGTGACACTTTTATTAAATGAATAAATATGTCCCCTTTGGACTGTTGGTGCTATGGCTTTCAGCAAGGTCAAAATAGTGTCAATATCCTCTATCTGTTTGTTACCTGCAAAAGTGGAGCTTTTCACACCATAACGTTGTGAAGAGTTAATATGGGTTAATCAAGAGATAACTGTGGGAGCACTGCTATAGCTTTGGTAAAATAAGTTGCAACACTGCCAAGATGTTATTTGAAGAAAGTACTATCTAATAAAGATAGTTTATGATGTCCCACAGTAATGTCATTTTTTTCAGGAAATATGATATTGTCTTTGCTTTCTCCCAGGTTAGGTGAAGTAATTTCTGAGATAGGAAATACAGTTGTACAGTTGCCACTTTACAGCCTTAGTAGAAAAAAACCTACAGCTTGTATGCTTTGTAAGAAGTATACTTGCAGAGGATTTCATTAAATGCTGTTTTCTTCCAAAAGTCTTCATATTTAAACATATTGATACTGTAGTCCAATAGTAGGTTTTTAAAAGGAAACATTTATTTTGACTGATAACATTCATCTGAGATAATGACAACAGGATAGTGTCTGTATTATATCAGAATGTGGCTAATTAAGCTTAATTATTTTAATGACACTATATTTACTGCTTATACTCAGTTTAGACAGCAACACACTGAGAGGAAAACACCTCATTTTAGCTCTCCCTGCTCATACTTCCTTGATTTTTTTTTTTTTTTTTAATGGGAGATGTGTTTGATCTCATCCAAATTAAATAATACTGTACTTGTTGTGTTGTGTCACTAAATTTTGTAGAATTTCTGAAGAAATAAGGCTGTTCTCCACATATGGACAGTGGAACCATTAACTAGTATTGTGGGTTTTTTTGTTTTTCAATGTATCCTTGAAATAAAAACATAAAATTCCTTATGGTATTGTTTATAGAGGTGTGCAAGTACTGAAGAGGAGAATGAAGTAAACTATTTTCATAGATTATAAAACTAGATTAATATCTAATCTCTTACTTGCGTAATATAGTCTAGAGGATTATCCTTAATCAGCTTCTCTTTGAAATGCAAATGTATTCTTATTTGATAATTCAATCCTGATTTTAAACTTCTAGTTATGGCAATACTGTTTGATAAATAGTTTAATAAAGTACCCTTGTTGCTTAAAAATGCATTTTAAGCAAAATCTAGCGTGATTCTCATTAAAATAAGAGGATAATATTGTTTTGTTTTGTGCTTTTTGGAGGATTTTCTTTTTCTCTACATGTTCCCAAACTTTAATAATCTGCATAGTTTTTCCTTAGAAAGTTTGTTATTGAACTAAGTGAGAGAACTAGATGTTGTTGTCCAGCCATGGTCACATTGGTGCTTATCTCAACTTTCTTTTCTGTGCATACAGTCTCTGCTGGTTACTACATTGTGTTAAAAGCTGTAATAAATATTTCTCAATAGTATCGATACGCTCATAGAAATAGAGTATAAGTGTGAAAGCTAGAAATGCACGGAGTGATTTCTGAAAGTGCTTTCTCTGATGACAGTCTTATAATTCTTTTCATATTCAAAGTTCATGGATTTACTTGCATCTCAGGAATTATCAAATTTGGCATGCATGAAAGAAGTTGAAGCAAAAAAGTCTACAAAGCACTGATAATCAATATGTATAAATTGAGGAATTGGGATTACTTGTGTAGAAATAATTGGTGTTCTCAGAATTTTCCAGACTTTTAAAATAAAATATTGTCATTTTAAAGTTTCTTCCTATGTCAGTTATGTAGCTGAATGCATTTGTGATACTGTCCACCTTTAAAGAAAAGCTGATATAATCCATTGATTTTTTTGCAGATTTTCAGGCGTTGTTGGTTGGTTTTCAAGAAGGCTTCCAGTAAAGGACCCAGGAGGCTAGAAAAATTTCCAGATGAGAAGGCAGCATATTTCAGGAACTTTCACAAGGTAAGTCATGCCTTTCTCGTGAACAGAAGTATTACCTGTTTACCACTCTTCCTTGGGAAGACTGTGTTCTTGATATGTCTAGTTTGCAAACAATACAGTGAGAATCGAGTTGAAAACCTAATCCTGACACTAAAAGCACAGTAAAACATCTGTAAATCTCAGTGATGCAGGTGAGATATCACACTGTTTTTTCCAGTTGAGCATAAAACCCCCAATGTGTGTGAAGTGACAGATTGATGGTTTTTTTCTTTAAAAATTAGTCTTTTGGAAATGTGTAAAATTGGCTGCTTAATCAAATGTTTAACCTTAGTTATTAACTAAGTATTGAACAAATTCTGAAAATGCTAAATGCCTCAGTTGTAATGGTGACACTGGTTGAATATGTAATGTTTTTCCCAGAACTCTTCAAGATTTAAAAACTCTGTCAACAGCAAGGATTTTTAAGGGTAAAAATTCAGGATCCACTGAATGAGATTCTCCCTGCTTTGTCTGTCACTATTACTTCTGTGATGGAAAACAAGATATTCGTGCACGGGTTTTTCTTTCTGTCTTGTAAGTTACTGTTATCAGCTCCCCACGACATGCAGTAGACTTCGTTAGCTAATCCTAAAATAGGGCAGGGCTCTGTGCTTGTACAATTATCTTCTATCCAGTCACCTTTAGCTTTATGTCATATCAACATTAGATATTATGTTAAAACTGGCAAGTTGAAGCACAAAGATGACTTAGCCAAGGTCACACGGCAAGCAGTGAAAGACTGTGGATGTAAGTCTAAATCTCCTGAAGGCAGGTCTAATGCTTTTTATCATAAAACTACAAATTAACCTTTAAGTTCCAGTAACTTCTTGGTATCTTTAAATGAAAAATGTATATATTATAAATAGCGTGCAATTATCCTTTGAATCTCTTCTAATAAAAATAGCCCCAGTAATTTCATATTACCAGAAATCCAACTTCTGATCTTATATTGGTATCCAGGTTTAGGTCTGACGTATACTAGACTATTGGCACTTTCACTGATGTACCACAATGACAATGTTTGCTCCCATGTGTAGGAGGTCCACCTGGAGCAAAAGTGATTCTTCCCTTCAACATAAATTTCAAAAAATGTTTACTTTCAAGATGTAACTTAATGATAGGTCTTTAAAAGGATTAATTGCATGGTTTGGGCTGATAGCTGTAGTGATGGCTGAAATCCCAAGGAGATCCCTTATCTATGAAGTTTGTATGGATTAGCAATAGGGCAGAAGGATGAAAGTGTGGGGCTTTGGAGGGAGCTTTTGTGAGGGGGGTTAAATCATTGTTTGAGCATGTTATTGCCTGTGGCATACTTTATGAGTAAAACAATTCAGAAACACTTTATATGTTTCTTGCCAACTGTCGTCTTTGTAAAAAAATCATGTGAAATGTAAGAATCATTTGAGAAGCTAAAAAAGTAACATAGATACAGTTGCGGCTGCATTTGTAGTACTGATGGAAGAGTGGCCCTTTGCATGTAACATAAGCAAATAGAAAGGGTGTTATAGTTCTTTTTTCATCTCTTTTTTTCCCTCTTATTCCACTCCTTGAGGGCAGGGAGGGGAAGAGAAAGAAACGGACACTAAAAATTTAAAAGGATGCTGGGTTTCTGGCTGTAGAGAAAAAAGAATTGTATCCGTTCACTTGGATGATACCTGTTTTTCAAATAAAGTAATGAAATAATTTCTAAAGTTATATTATCAGAAAACAGAAGCCCTGAATCTTATTTTCAGGCTTGATTTTTTTTTTTTTTAAAGGATATTTTATTATTTCATAATGATTATTCTCCTCAATTCCCTCCATTCTTATAAATGAAATAGTGGTGTGGTAGATGTGGATGAGTTGTGAATAGTCATCGAGTGTGACTATTGAGGGAACAGTGAAAGTTGTTATGGGAACAGATATAGTTATTTGATTGCTGATATTGGATCAAAATATTCCGATTATCTTTCTTTCTTTTCTAGAGCTGCTTATTACTTTGTTATATTTTGAAGTAGTTCAAAATGCATGTTTATTGCTATCCAGTGCAAACTGTTAGTCCTGTTTTGAAATTCTGTTTCCTTATTCACTCACAAAATATAAGGAGGGCATCTGGTGTGCAAAGTTGAAGGGTAACTCTAAACTCTAAGAATCAATGAGAAAAATGATTAAATAGTGAAGAAACTAAAGACCTGGTGTTTTTTAAGGAAGATTAAAATATATGTTGCAAGCCTGACTCCATATGAAAGGACAACGTACTTGAACAGGTGAAAGGCTTTGATCACACACTAATATTCATATAAGAATATGTACGTTAACCCTGAGATCCTTATTCCTGTACAATCTGTTTATAACTAGTAGAAGAAAGTGGGTGGTGCAGAGGGGGAACTCAGAACATACTGGAATTTTCTAGGAATTCATGTCCTTCAGACCTTCAGATTGGTCTAGGTTACCTTGGGAGAAGGTCTAGGAATAGCACATAGTCTTACTACATTGTACTGTGCAGGTTTTCTAGCTTTCTCATGCAGAGTTACAGGAGAAAATTTTACCTCTCAAGTGGAAACATAACAAAACATAATATCTTCGATTTATCTGCATTCAAATCAGTATCCAGGATCACAAACAGTATCCCAATATAAGTAACTTATCAAGATCTTAAGCATCTCCACTTTTCCATGGATGCTTGAGCTTGAAATGTAGCTCAAATCAAATTCCTGTTTAAAGTACTTTACCTAGATGGCTATGTATCTCCTATACTGATGTGATAAACCTGCATACTGGGCAATGTGAATTATAGAAGGGGTTCTGGGCTTAAAAAAAAGAAAAAACAGGACTGGTAGTGCAAAGCTAAGGGAATTAAAAATAAAGATTTTCTGGTTTACATATCCTAAATAAATATTTATTAATGTGCAAATAAGCTGGCCTCTTTAGAAAATGGACTCCCCCCCCTTCCCCAGTATCCAGACAATATGTGGGTTTATTTGTTATTCTGTAAATTGCCTAATGCTGATGTGCATTGCTTTGGTGGTTTTTTTTCTAGTGATTTTCTTATTATAAATGAATAATATTTTGCAAATTCTTATCTGCAAAGAATCAAGAATTTAGCAGTTATTTTTTGTAAGTCTTTGCTCTTTGAGGTTGAAAGAGGTGCCCAAATGTACTTTGTGTGGTTTTCACACCCTTATTTCGCTGAGTCTTCCAAAGCAGAGATAACTACATTTTCCTGAAAGCTGTATCCTTATTTTTCCCCATTTTGACATGTAATTCTCTTCAAATATTTGTTTACAGCACTTTCAAGTAATATCTTGTCTTCTAGCAAAATCATCTGGTTGGTATGGGAAGGCTACAAAGGATATTGCTTTCATGGGCTGCTATTACTCAGCTGATGAGATTAAAATGAATCCTATTTAAATTAATAACTGTTAGTAAAATTACTCAGTTCTGTACACCAAACAATAAGATTTGCAGTAATTATCAGATCCCTCTTAAAATATAGAAGTATCTGAACAATGTAATTGTTCAAAGCAAGCATTCTATGCACCAAAAAGCAAACTGCAGGAATAATTGGAGCTGTGCTGGTAATAAAGCTGTTAATAGAGTCTGAGCACATCAAAGGGCAGCATGCAAACTAATAAAACAAAATCTCTTTCAACAAAGATTCCATTAAGGCAATAACATCTTCTTTCTTTAACAATGTAGTGAAGAAATCTACAAGTTGAGCATGCTGACAGGACTTTGAGCTCCTACAAGCATGGACCTAAAATGCTTAAATGACCTTATGAGTCTCTTCCTGTGTAGGACTCTACTCATCCTTCTAAACCTTGAAGGCACAGAGTATTAATTAGGAGTGTCAATTCAAGGGTAAATAAAGAAGTGATGTCAAAGGGTGGCTTTGAATTCCTCACCAGTGACATCAGTGGCTAAATCTAAGTATCAAGGAAGGAACAAATGACGGGAAAAGTAAAGATAATCTCAGTCTCTACTGGTAACACACAGCAAGTCCCAGACATGTTAGTGGTGGTTCTTATATGAAGATCCATATACACTCATTACAGTAAATTCATGGTAGTACTTGAGTGTGGACACAGTTTTGCAGCAAAAATGACACTCTTAAAAATCAGCTGTTTAAATAGGAGCCTGTATTCCCATTATATTAAGTGTTAAAACAAGCTGGAAGACTGAACTTTTTACTTTAAAAAATATTATTGGATAGGGGAGGAACGTTTAAACATTTCATCAGGAGGAGGGAAAAAAAATACATAATTTTATAATGTAAAACTTCCAAATTGTCCATAGACCAGTTCATGTTGAAAGGGACCTCTGCAGTCCCTCTAGATCAATCTCCTGCTCAAAGCAGCATCAGTCAGATCACATTGCTCATGGCCATGTCCAGCTGGGTTTTGAATATCTTCAGGGATGGAGGCTCCACGACCTCTACAAAGTTAACCATGAAGTCCTGCACCTGAGAATTAATAACCAAAGCAGCAAAAGAGGATGGGGACTGAGTGGCTGGATGGCAGCTCTGCTGAAAAGATCCTGAGGGTCCTGCTGGGCAGTGAGCTGAGCCTGAGCCTGGTAGCAATGAAGGTAAACCATGTTCTGGGCTGCCTCAGCCGGAGTATGGGCAGCAGACTGAGGACTCTCAACTAGGAAGGCTCCTCCCTACTGAGTGCTTGTTAAGCCATACCTGGAATATTGTGTCCAGTTCTGGTCCCCTCATTGCTCTATTCAAGAGAGACACTGAAAAAACTGAGAGGGTCCAGCAGCAAGCCAGTGAGGAAACTGGAGGTTGGAGAACCTGATGTATGAGGAAAGGTTGAAGGAACTGGGTTTGCCCTAGTGAAGAGAGAAGGCCCAGGGGGCATCTAATCACAGCCTTCCAGTTTTGATGAGGTGGCTGAGGTGAGAAATGGAGGTGTTCTCTTCTCAAGGATGAGCACAGAAAGGACAAGAGGCAATGCGCAGAGGTTGCTTCAGGGGAAATTAGCTGGATATAAGGAGAAAAAAAAAATTAGCCATGGGAACAACTAAACATCAGAGCAGGCTGGCCAGAGAGGTCAGTATTTCCTCACTGGAAGTCTTGAAGACCTAGCTTGGCAGGGCCCTGTGTAACCTAACCTAAAGCCCTGCTTTCAAGGTTGGACCAGATGATCTCCAGGGTCCCTTCCAAACTAGACTTTTCTGTGAACAATGAAGTATGTGTCATTAAAGTTGTTACGAGGTCTTGTTGTATCCCTGTGCTGCACGTATCATGTCAAACTGGTCCTGCCCTCTCCTAAGTATATTTCAGTTATTTCTACCAATGGAAAAAAGATAGTTAATCTTCTTAGTGTCTCTTAAAATAGTCTTAAGAGAGCTTTTCTTTGAACTACTTTAGTGTTATTGCTTTACAGTAGAGAACACAATGTGTTCTGTATGTCTGTGTGTCCGTTATATATATTCTAGTTTTGCCATGAAAATCTAGCCATGTTTTGGCAAAGTTTAAATCCTTTTCAAACCTGTATTTTGTGCATGTTTATTAGAAACGCTTCTGACTTTGACAGCTAAAAAGTCTCGTGTCATCTGTAAAGCTTCGTATATGATGGAAATTCAGATAATTTTCTCTCTTGAGTAATGAAATATGTTACCTCTAGTTCTTTCAGGGCTAAAGTCTGACATTCACTCTAACAGCTACTTGTCATTTCTGAAGACTAGTACAGGGTCAGGTATTTGAGATGAGATCATGGAGCCATTCTCTGTATGTATATCCTCTGGCACCTAGGTAACACGGAAAGGAAAATGGTTGAATTAAAATTTAGACAAGAAATAGACCGAATGTTAAAGCATGGGAGAAAGAGAAAGGAATAAATGCTCCAGCACTCTATCAAAGCACCTTACCAATTAGATACCTGGGAGAGACACCAAGAGCTTCTGGCAGATGGAAAGCTGGCTGTTCAGGAAGCTGATAGCAGAAATGCTAAAGGGAAGAATGGGATGGGAAGATGGCGAAGAGAGTGCATATTATTAAGGGTAAAATGAAATCCATTTTAATTGACTTCGTACAAAAACAAGGAGACTAGTAGAGAAATAAAAATCTGACAATGAGACGGAGGTGAAGAAGAAAGCAAAGAGTATGGACATAGTTTGTCTCTTCAGCCCAATTATATCTGGGGCAAAGAGTATCAGTGCAACAGGACAGATGCACATTAAGAGAAAGCAAAATAAATTGTTCAGATTTTTGCATCAAAGCAAATTGCTCTCTAAAAACACTACCTACCTCATGTTTCAGCAGCTGGGAGGTGTGCGCTTCTCAGACATTTCCCAGGAGTGGCAGGTTCTGAAATAAGAAGACCCTGTGTTTGGGAGTGAGGGTTTCAGTACGAGGTACCCAGATGAAGCTTCTGAGAAGAGAGACTGGAAATAAGGTCTCTGAAGGAGGTCTCCACTGGTCCTTGGCGGGAGATCAAGAAGAAATGGTTCAGCTAGGATATAAAACAGCTGGGTTCTGCTGTGGAGATTTGCACTAACTAAGCTCCCTTTTTTAATGCAAGTGTTGTTGAAAAGCTGAATCCTGGATATCTCAAATTCACATCGAAAGTTTAAAGGACATATTTTTGACTTTCATTTGTTTTCACCATACAGTTTCTTTGTTCCTTCCCTGTCAATATCAATCCATACCTCTCAGAAGTAAGGAAGGTGTGAAAGGAAATTAATATTTGTGAAACCATCTGTGTGAAACATACTTGTGTGATGACCATTATGGAAGAATGAGAGAAACCAGGGTGTAACCAGTATACCACTAAGTCAGAAAAACAGTATGAAGTTATGAGTATCAAACATCATTTATAAAGCCTCTATTTAACAGCATGGTATTTATAATTTATTCAGAGGTGAAAAATAGTTATGAAAAATTAAATATGATCATATAATTAAGACAATGTGTATCATAATATGTATAGAAGGGGTGCCAATAAACATAAAGGTATTTATTGGTGTTAACATACAGAGATCAGACTCAGTGGGGCCCACAGCCATACAGACAACAGGAAAATGGTGGACTAGACCTATAAAACTAGTAGTCAAAGTGATATTTAAGTCTTCCTTTCCTAGCCTTCAGCACTTGACTCTGCATTTGTTATTTTTTCCAATATTGTGTGTGTCTATTCTCACTATTCAAGTGTAGAAAGTAAGTATACTACATAAATAATAAAAGTTCATGATGAAAGTTAAAGACCTACCTATCTAGCCTGCTGTTTATAACATTAGTAAAGAAATGTTATGATGTGAGGATATTTTTTTTTCTTAATGACATTCTCCCTTGAAGCTACTCTGAAATGTGTCTGTCTTGTTGGAGGAATGTTTGTCTTTTGATGTGAAAATGGGAGGAGGCTTGGTCCCTTGTGCAATAGCTGTAAAAGGAAGCAGACAGGCACAAACATCGTGTTATGGTGTACCAGGGAGGGCAGACAGGTTTGTCACTATAATTTACTTTCTCTTAATAAAGGGAGATGAAATATAATACGTCTTATGAGTACTAAGTTTCATTTAAGGTTTTGATTTGCTTATAGTAAGGGAGGCTTTGCAACATAAATAAAGAGCAATTTATTATGCAAATTGGAACAAAGCTGTCTACTTTTTCCTTCTTTATAGAAAGAAATTTGAAATTCAAATCACTGGCTGATGAAGGTTATTAAAAATGCATTAGAGTTGAAAATGTAGCTGTATGCAATTGTCATAATAGATATTCAAAATTAATTTATCCCCAATGACAATTAAGCTAAAAGAATTTTCAAATTATCAGCTAACAAATTTCAGTTAATTTTAGAAAGAAATAAAGTGAAAACATTTCAAAAAGTTTGTAAAAAAATTAAAACTCTCTCTTTTAAAAAAAAATCCTAAAAGAAGGGCTACATTCCTGTTCAGAATCTTTCCTTTTCTTCTTTTTCACATTACTGCACTCTACTGCATTTTTTTCACCTCAGGTTCTCTCTACTGCATTTTCCTCTCTTTCGCATATTTCTCCCAAAGAATTCTGGACCACTTTGAGTGTATGTGTACACACATGTACAGGCATGTGCTGAATGTAGGTTAATTTAAACTCATAAATTTTCTTTCTATATCTGGTTTTTCATCTAGCTGATGTATTTTACTGATGAGCATCAAGAATCTCATAGGTAATATGGTGCTATTAATACTTCCTTCAAAATATCTGAAATGCCTTTAATATATATGTTTACATTTAAGAACAGCATTAAAAGGCCAGTTTTGGTATTGTTGGATTAGGATGGGGGTTATTTTTAAAGACACTGAGGCATATTTACAGCCTTTAAAAATCAATGGGGGTAAGTTTTCTAAACAATACTATTTTTGTGGTGGGTTTTTATTTATTGTTTTAATCCTTTTTAAAAACAAAGCAAAACAAAAAAAATTAGGCGAGTGGATATCTCTGTGGTTGTGCTTGTATACGTGCATGCATGGGTTTGTACCACTTGCTGTTGTCCACAGCCAGCTATGGAGTAAAGCCCCCAGCTGAGGTCTGTGCTTGTGTGTGGCTTCCTCACCTTTGGGATCAAGTGAGAAGAGCCAGGAACAGGGAGGGCAAAGATGATGATGTCCCTTCTCCTTTCCCAGCTAATGTAATTTTTCTTTTTCTGAATATAGCTCTTGATAGTTCGGCAGATACCCAGCATCTGAGAGATCCTTAAAACCTGCATCATGAGGTGCCTCTCAACCGTGATTTTTTTTTTCTCCTGTGAGTTGTACAATGGAAGTAAGCCAGCCTTTCTCACCTAATTTTGACCCAAAGTTTCCTCATGGTTTCAAGATCTGGCTAAAGACAGCTATAGCTTAAGTTGAAGGCTTTCACCCTTTGAAAGCGGTAGGAAGGGGAGTTAAACCTAGGGCTCAGCCATTGACATAATGTACAGCATAGGTACAACCAAAATAGTTTATGTGCATTGAAAGCCTACGGTGACTTGTGTCCTCTAACATTCCTGACCCAGTTTGTCGATGCGGTGAGAGGTGTCGTAGTGAGGGTTATACCTAGCAGTTTAGCAGGAAGAATTAGAATTAGAATTAGACCACCTAACGAGGATGAGGAGGCAG
>NW_009193994.1:0-279 GCF_000690835.1 Fulmarus glacialis
GCTGAGCAAAGCTGCCGCTGTGCTTCGGTAGCCGTGTGGGAGGGGGCCCCACGCGCGGGGACTGGGCATCCATTTATGGGTCGGCCCCAAACGCAGCAGAGCATCTGCAGCACCTACAAGCAGGTCTGGAACCCATCACCTGTCCCCTGGGTGACCTGGGACCCATCATCCATCCCTAGGGTGGCCTGGGACACATCACCCTTCCCGAGGGTGGCTTGGGACCCATCATCCATCCCTGGGGTAGCTTGGGACCCCTAACCAGTGGCCTGGGACCCATCA
>NW_009193995.1:0-49883 GCF_000690835.1 Fulmarus glacialis
CCCACACACACACACACGCCCCCGGTCTCCCTGTCACTGGGGCGCTGAGGGATGCTGGAAGCGGGAGGCCGTACCCAGCACCCTCTCAGCTTACTATATTATAACGGATTTCCCTCTCTCCCAGAAAAGCAACCTCTTTTTTTTTTTTCCCCCTCTTTTTAATAGCCTAAAACCCCCTCTTTTTAATAGCCTACTCGTTCAGCGTTTTTGCATTATCTGCACACCCACCGTTACTTCTCCTCTCCCCTTCCCACTGTCGTCCCCCCCTCCCAGCCCCATTAATCATCAAGTCCTGGGCTCTAAAGAATAATGGTTTATAAAATGGTTGCTCTGTGCATGTCCTCAGTTGCACACATAACCCCAGCCTCCTGCTCATCAAGGTCAGAGGGAAGGCTTGAGGGCACAGTTAAACCCAAAATGTATTTATTTACATTTTCTTCCCGACTGTCTCCTTCCACCCCTTTTCTTTCCCTCAGGGGAATCTGACGGCAAAGCTCCCCGGATTTCTGTGGGGTCAGGCCTTGCCCTACTTCAGAACGTATCTGGGCTTAGCTCGGCAGAGAGGACAATATCCCGGCCCTATTAAAGTCAATGAGAATCAGTGAATTCAAGCGTCACTGGATTTGGCTGGCAGAGCGTGCAGCCACGCTCTGGCCAAACCCTGCCCCCTTTCAATTCAGCTTAACTGGAGCAGCGCCAAGCTGCTGCTGCGAAGCTGGCTTGTGCTGCTGGCGCAGCGCTGCCCTCCCATGCAGGAATCCTTGGTGACGTTGAGCAGCTGGAACAGATCCTGCACCTCCCTGCTGCCGCCATGCAAGGAACCTGAAACTAGCGTCCGCCTCCTGGCACCTCCCCAGCAGATAAAGGTCCTTCGAGGTCGGGGATTGGCTAGATAAATTAGAGCAGCCTAAAGACTATGTTAATTTAGATTGCAAACGAGCCTGGTGCCATCCAAGTCCCACTGGAATGAGGCACAGCCGTTTTTACATTCTCCCAGCTGCACCTCCCCCTGCTCCCCTCCAGCTCAGGACTGGGTGTATTAACAATTGTATGGTAGCAAATCTTTTTTTCTGTCGATGCAAAAAGCAAGAGTTTCAGAAACAGTTCAGTTCTGTAGCGCCAACTACTTTGAATAACCATTTTGCTTCAAAATACAAGGAAAAAATTTTAAAAGGGCAAGCAATTAGACTACAAAGTAGATTTCTGAAGAGAAAAAGGAATCTAACAACTGAATAACTTGTGCACAGCAAGGGCTTCACTGTGCATTTGAAACTTATTGTTATTTGCATTTTTTACACAAAAAAAAGGGAAACATAAACCCGGTATCATAAAAACAATGCTGGATGGCAATAGGGATCCTTACGACAACAGGTATGCGCTTACGCATTTTAATACCCTGCTTATGCATAAAACTGCATTTATGTTACCTCTTTGTTCAGCTATATTTTACTTAATTGTATCAGCAGGGATTCTCCTCAATAAATATCCATTTAACAGATAGGCCACAAAGCCATGCAGGACAGAGGTTTTCAGGGAATGGACCAAACCCGGGCTCACCCTACCAGATTTGATTCAAGCACGCAAGCGACTCAGCAACCTGCCCCAGTCACAGGACATGTGAGGAAAGAAAGGCAGGCGTTAGGAAAGGCTCCTGCAGAGTCCCAGGGATGGCAAACGGCCCGCCTTCACCCGCGGTCATTTATATTCTACCACTGTGACTGCGCTTTCTTATACCTTTTTTTTTACTGTTTTATTTCAGTGCAGCAAAACCAACCTCGGGATTCATTTGTGCGTATTTTTTGTGTTATGAATATGCAATTCTCAGTATCCAAGCATGTTAAATGGGAGATGGGACAAATAGCATGCACTAGTACATATTAATAAGGGCAACTTTACTGTTTATTTCCCCACATTAAAAGCTGACCTTGTGAGAGCAAGGGTACCCGTTGCCAGTGTATGCCATATGATACTGAAGGCGGAACGATGCCCGCAGAGCAGGAAGTGGCCTGCTGTCTACACAAACAGTCCCTCTTTCCTGTCAGCACAGCAGAGGGGAGCGGTGCCTGCCTAATTGATGGGGGGGTAGCTCCCTGCCTTTGCACAGAATACAGCACTGCACTCACTGGATCTGCCTTCGGAGAAGCAGGTTTGAAACAAATCAATCTTTGCTCTGCCTTGGGAGTTGCTCCAAGTCTTTGGCTGCAGATTGCAGTGCTAAATTGAGACCATTATTTTGCATTGAACTATTTTCATCCTGAAGTGCTTTAAAGGCTTAGCAGATATACAGGCTGTGGTGCTATATGCACAGGAATCACTCCAGCCACTAATGAAATGCAGCCACCTATTAACCAGAGCCGTGTGATGCCTGGTCCCTGGGCATGACGACTGCCAGAAGATTTTGTTTTATCCAGCTGAGTCGAGTCTGGTTTTTGGTTAGTGGAATACTTCATGCCATTTGAAAAGGAAAACTGGCTGGATCTTTACATACAGAATAGAAGTAGGTATAGACAGTTACACTCAGCCCTGGAATTTGAAATGCCACCACCGAGACAAGATCTTTTCTGGAGTCTTGCTTTGTTCCACTACCCATATTTGCTATTAATTACCAAAATAGTCCTCCTTCCACTTGGTGGTGCAGGGAGCTGAGCATGAACATCTGGAGCCTTTCACCCGTGGGGTAGTTATTCAAAGGCCTCCAGGGCCAGATGTAGACAAAACACCATGGTGTTTTGGTGGTCTACAGATAATGAATTAACAGTTTCACTGCAGTTTCTCAGAGAGGTGCCTGTATGGGTAAAGCACCACAGCCACCTCCACAACTGGCTTTAACTCACACTTGACTGCTCTGTCTAGAAGAGGCAAGAAAACTGAATTACTGCATATTTGCCGTTATGGAAAATTCATTTTAAAATGCAAAAAGCACAGTGAAATATAAACTGTATGCCTAAAACAAGTGATATAATGTCCACTCAGTACTGTACATACACCTTTGTATAGATTGCATGCACTGCATTAAATAAGCATGCCTCCCTGTCTCTAGTTAGGGTAGAGAGGGAATTGTGTGGTGAAAGAAGTAATTTGTACATTAGGAAGTCTCTGTTGCCAGATCAGCAGCAGCAGCACTGACGTCTGTACTCTCTCGCTTTGTTCCTGCTGCTATAAATCAAAATGACTACAGTCCAAATGCCTCACTTGTTTAACTATAAATGCACTGCTAGTCAGAAAAATCCACACCAGGAGGGATCTAGATAATCTGCATATACTTTACACTGATTAAATATAGAAAGTCCAAAAAAGGACAAGAATAACATTTATAAATTTATGGTTTCAACAACAACAAAAACTTTTAAAGGGTGGTATCCAGCAGAGCTGTAAAAATTCTGTGTCTACAGGCACTGATGTCTTTGCTAAATGAACTATCAAATTTGCCTTTCTTAATGTGCATTGGGATTTTTTATTTTTATTTTTTTCCCCCAGATTAATGCAACCTCTTTAGAAGCCTATTTTCCCCTGTGTCCTCATGTGTTTTCCTGCTTGTGTAAACTACTGGAAGCAAATTAAAACAGGATAGATGAAGTGGGTCAGGTTTTACTTTCCCTGGTTTTATATGCCTGCGTATTTATAATAATAAATGCAAACGTATAGCTGAGGTTGACTCTCATTTATTTGGAATTTTAGAAAGCGAAATATCTCCTCTGCAGATGAAATGAGCCCTCAAGCCTAAAATACCGCTTAGATCCCTTCCGAGTTTTAAAAGAGGGCTCAACAGTTACATAAAAATGATAGTGCCAATGCCTGCTGCTAACCTGTTGGCTGGGGGAGAGCAGGGGAACTCTCCTCCTAACACCTACTGAGAGCCTGGAATCATTATAGAAGAATGCAGCACAATTTCTTGACTAAATGGAAAGGGAATGGGAGAAATTAAGAAGGTGACCTTCCAATACCAACATTAGCTCAGCTGAGCTGTAAATCCTGTGTATTGGGTGGCATAGCCAGAAATATGTTGAGCTGTACTTCTGGAGAGGAAATGACAGGATCAGAGAACAGCAGGTGAGCACATTGTCAACACCATGCTGACATTGCTGTTGGAGCCACTGTGTTACAGTTCCCGAGACCACTAAATTTTTACAGTAAGACATTCAAAGAGTATCAAAGCAAAAGGTCTGAAGGTATTTGCTTCGTAGAGGCTGTCTTGTTAGGCCTTGGCTAGTGAATTTGCAGCCAGATGTTCATTTTAAGATCTGATCCAAAATGTACTTAGGTCAATGGAAAGTCAATTGGAAGTTCCAGATAACTGGAAAAAAGCTACTGTAGAGCCAATATTTTTTAAAAAATAATTAAAAAAAATAAACAGGATGTAGCCATTGGTCATTCAGCTTGGCACTGATCCTAGGCAAAACTGTGGAAGAGCAAAGGAGCAGACACAGGGTCATCAGTTATGTGCCACCGAAGTTGTCATAGCTATCACGTGAATGGGTAGAGACTACAGCAAATGGAAAATAACTGGATTTATCTTACCTCTTTCTCATTGCTGGCCAACCTAGCCAGTATTCCTTCTCATTTGCCATTGATTAAGAGCATGGTTACTATAGCTCAACTGGCAGAACTCTAATGTTTTAGGATGTGGTAACTATGTGAAATAAAGGAGAGTAACATGATCTATGCCAGTTACCATAGTTTTTTTAGAAACAGCCTAACAGGCCTCATAAAAAATACTTGATTTTTTTTGCTTTGTTTTTTTTTCTTTCAGTTTATAAATGCATATGTTGAAAGAGAACCATCTTGAGGTAACAGTCTTCTGTAAGTCTTTAGGATTCAGTTCCACGTAACACTGATTAAAAAAATTAAATATAAACAATAAGCAGTATAACACATATTAAGGAGTCAAACTGGGACCCAGTGCCTGAAAAATGAAGCTAAATAAGATCATCTGTGTTTTATAGTAACTAATTAACCATTGCAACCACTTCCCCAGGACACAATTCACTCTGCAGCCTTTAACTCAAGACTGGTTGGATACCTTTCTAGAGATTATAATCTTGCTGCAGAAGTTTTACTTGAGATTCTGTAGGCCCCACTATTTGGGAGGTCAGACTGTTATCCTAATGGTCCTTCTAACTCTGAGCACATGGCACCTTGATAATTGGTGAACAGTGAGCATATATTAGCCTACTCTTATACCTCTTAGGTAAGGTTTCCCTTTAGCAAAGTTCAGTTTCTTCTTTTGCACCTACATGATTTGCACACAGATCTTAAAAATAACTCTAACATATCATGCAGTGTCTTTGTATCACAAGGATGCTGTAGGTTGTTGGACAAAAGATCAAATTTACAGGAGAAGAAAGAGAAAACAACATAAGTTCCAGGGGGGGCTTAACCTCGGTTTGGTGCAGTCCTCCCTCACATCTACTGGATTAGGAAAAAGATTGAATTAAACCGAACAAATACCCGTACAAAATCCGGTGAGAACTGCAGTGGAGTGGAGACATCTAGCTGCCTTCTGTCTACCAACAGCATCTGTGAATCAGGAAATCCTGGCTCTGGAGAGAGTCTATAGATACCAGCTTCTTTAGAAGAAAGTGAACAAACCCTTCCTTGCCGAAAAGGAACATAAAACTGGGATGGAGGGGAGATTATAGGTACTATTTACATTTCCTCTTCTTCTCTCTGGAGCCTTCCCAAACAAAAGCTTATTTCCTTTAATTCCTTAAGTTTGGTTTCTTAGGAGAGCTTTTTATTTTGGCAGTTTTGAGTATGTGGTCTTAAAAAGCAACTTTGAATGTGCAAATTACCATGAGAAACAATGCTGAAAATACCTCCTTGATCCAGAACTGAAGAGGACTGAAGTGCACTGATAGAGATAGTGTGAATAAACCTGATTGCCGTTGTTCAGGCTGCACCCCGTCCCCGATTAGAAAGCCTAAAAAAGGGGCAGTGTGTCATTACTGCAGTATACTCTCCCTTGCACTGTAAGCAGCGCCAGTTCCAACCTGCCTTTACATCTCCAGAGGCCCAGCAAACATGTGGGCTCCACAGCAAGGTGGGACTGCACGCAGCATGGCACGCCTGCAGCCCCACAAGGAAAGACTGAGCAAGCTGCATGGTGCCCTGCTCTGCAGAGGTACCTTTGGGGCTCTGTCCATGAACCAGAGCCTGCTGAATGACTGCACCCACACGTGCAAGCATAGATTTAAACACGCCATCAGCTGAGGGACTGAGGACTAAGATGACTTGCTGCATATGTACTTGAGGGCTTCAAAATATCAGGTGTGCCCTCCATTTTGTATGGCCCCCAGCTGCTGCAGCCAGTTGTTGCAGGCTCTGGGACTGCAGCAATCAGCAGCAGGATATCACAGTACAGCTACAGCCTTGTTCATAAGGCTTCTCAGTACATCTCCTTCCAACTTCAACCTGCGCCTGCTCTCAGTGCACATAAACACATGCACGTGCTAGCTCCAGCAGTAACCAGACTTTCTATGCTCAAATTCTGACTCTGCAGATGGGGAACTATCCAAAATTGCAATGGGAGCCCAGCTTTCCCTCCCATCACCCGATAAACAAAGGCCACACAACTCTGCATGTACGCTTCTCCAAGAACTGGGAAGCTCTGAACAGGTTTTGTGTAAGAAAGTACAGGGATAATACTAGTTACAACTATCACAACAAAATAATCCCTGTGACTGTGGAGGTGAGGCCAGTATTCAAATAATGATGTGCATCTAGAATGAAGCAGGAGATTTAGGACATCAGGACAAAGGAATGATAATAACAATACTGGCCCAAGCTCAAACACTAATGCATACCAAACATTAATGCACCCCAAAAACCAGCTGCTTCAGAGGACTCTTTTCAATTTGCCTAGGGAAGAGATATCACCAGCAGAAGGAAATCTACAGTGTTATTTTTTGGTAGATGAGGAGGTAGCTTATGTTCCAAGGCCCATACCTTGGAAGGAAGAACATCAGGTCCACAGTTCAGACTAAGGAAGGCACCTCTAGCTCAAAACTGGTTGAGTTTGCAGTCATCTCTGACAACGTAAATAGCAAGGTCACAGGTGCAGGAACACTTTTCTCCTCTACAGAGCTCCCTTGAGAATGAGAATGAGTTTGAGGGTGCCCTTGTGGCATCATACAAGTAAGGAAGCTTGCATTGCAGCATCCACTGCTTTTTCTGTCAAAGGAAGACTTCTGCCTCCAGGGATGTTAATTTAGTTGCTGTTCTCCCCTTCTCCTTTCCACCTTGTGTCAGCCCAAGACTAACAAGAGAGCCAAATGAGATCTATCAGCTCATTTGGTCTTTCTAAAAGAGTGCTCAGCCAGGACTTTCTGGCTTGTGCCTTTAGTCCATGGGGTTTTTGAATGTCTCCCCAAGTCTTGGAATGCTCTGAAACCACTTAGCTTCCAAGATCAAGTGTATTTGTTGTTACATAAGTGAGGGTTAACACTTTTAACCAGAGCTAAATTTATCAAAAGAAATCACAAAGTGAGCTAACCTATGAAGGTCATTGTTCTGGAAGGGAAATGTGAACATAAGGACTAAACTTTACCTGGAAGATCTAAGCTGAACATTTCTCCCAGTGATTAGGGCAACAAGAAATTGAGGGATATGTTTAAGAAACCTGTGGAGAGAAACACTTTGTGGAGGATTCTCACCATTCTGTTTACAGGTGCCAATATAAGCAACTGTGTGATTTGCCAGTGAAAGAAAGATAGATGAATGAATGAATTTGAGTTCAAGCCTTACTTGTAAGAAGTCCTCATATTGCCATGATTCATTCTGGCAGCCCACCAAACCTGAGAGAAACTCAACAGACCAGCATAATCCCTGATCACTGAAGTTAATTGAGGTTGAGTCACACCTGGAACAATCTTGCCCATTCATTCATTAACAAGAGAGGAGACTAAAAACACTATACAGATTGTTTCTGCTAGCTGGGGCAAGGTGTGCTAAGACAAGACATTTCTGACTTTAAAGCACAAGCCTTCCTTCCATTCTCCCTAGAGGAGAAAAAAGTAATTTTGTAGGAAATTCAGATCTAGGCAGTCAAGTTATCCTAGAGTCTCAAAGTTGGTACACTACCTTGCCACGTGCAAGTCCAAAGTCTGTTGTGCTATGAATGAATCTTCACCACCTGACAGAATTCACAGCAGCTTTTTCCTGTACCTGCTGTACTGCACTGTGACAATTAAGGGTACTTAAGCTTAGTCTAGTGTAACACAGTACTGTAACAGAGACAATGCCCACGGTAACAACAGGAGAATGTTCAAATAATGTTCTACCACTGCCTTGACTGACTCAGTACTTGTGCCTGCAGCATACTTTGCTTATTGCCTTGAAAATGCTGTTGCCAGTGAAGGATTCCACATAAGACTCTTGAAAAATGAAATTAAGGAAGTTTTTTCATGTTGTGTATGAAAACAGGATTCAGCCTCATGCAAGAAATTCCTTTGAGTATGTTAAGTTTCCAGAGAACAGCTTTATTGTTCCCATGGCAGTAAGCGCCAAAGATGGAGTTACAAATCTACCTCATAATTTGTCCCAACTGCATGTATTAAGCTCATATTCTTCCCGATCTGGGATATTATGGTAGTTATTTAGTCATCTCAGTTAAGAAATTGCTTTATAAACCAGTTCTGAGCTAGCTCCAGTTTTGCTAAGTCTGTAATCAACAGTATCTTCCAAGGAGATATTTACCTTGGGTTCTTGACTGTCATGGAAAAGAGCCACCAGGTTCTACTCCATTCTTGACTGCATCTGGAACAGGACATTTTGGGTGTTTTGTCAATTCCCTGTAGATATTCAATACATACATCCTGGCTGGATAAGAAAAAAACACATAAACAAAAAACCCAAACAACAAACCCCACACACAAAGAACCTCTTCAACTTACTTGCTGCAGTGAAGTACTTCGGTTAGATCTTTACCTGAAGTAATAAATTAAAAGCAACCCATTATCTGGGTTGCAATGCAACTCATTCTTCTTTCAAAAGCCTGACATTTACAGTAGAGGAACTCTTAAATATATAAACATTTTCCACTTTTACTAATACTACTTATCTCCTAATTCACTTCAACCACAAATGATTCTAAATAGCCAATAGATCTTTAGAATCACTTTTATTTGCACTTCTGGAATAGTCATCTAATGTCCTAATGTATCTACGGTAAGAGAATATGTCCTGAATATAGTTCTAAGAACAATTAATTAAAATGGGAAAATATTTGGAACTGTTCTAGTAAGATTTATATATAAAAAGCTGTTTCTGTAGGCAGGAGTAAGTGTTGTACTCAAGACTTGGAAACCACCTTAAAAGTATTTACAACTAACTGGAATTAAGATTTTTCAGAAGAAAGATAATGATGACAGAGTCAGGAAAGTTATCTGCTACCTGTTTGTTTAAATGAAGACTATTTCCTTCCGTAGGAGGCTTAGAAGGATGCCTCATTATGGTGTTAGGAAACACTGAACGTTGCTGAAGCTCTAATTCCCGTAGGATGCAGACAGAGGAAGACTATCACATGCTTTCACAGTTTCACGGAAATATCCATAAATATTGGAAGACCAGCGCAGTCACTGAAACATCTCTGTAGTGAGAGCCCACACTTCGCATGTCAGGAATATGCAGCAGAGAAAGAGCAGAAGAGTTGCTATTAGAGCTGATTAGGAACTAGAATTCCAGTCTTAGGGAAAATCCTCATACTCATTTTTGTCCCATATTACAACAAAAAACTGCAATTTCAGATTTTCTCACAAACCAGTTGTGAAAGCAGTCAGCTAAAAGAGCAAACTAGCACACTCTGTTCCATTTAATTTTGATACCCTTGATCAGTTGGTGTGGTTCATGGGAACAGCAGTTTGGGTGCCTTTAACCCTCTTTTCTTCTACAGCCCATGCCCCAGCTACATCCTTCCTCACATGCCATGGCAGCCTGTGCCTGCAACAGGAGAACCAGCGAACCCCATGCAGGGGGGGGGCCTGGAAGAAGAAAGGGGACTACCAGTTGCAATAGAAATCAATTAGCACATTAATTACAAGCCCAGAAGCCTTCAATCAATACTCAGGTAGACTGCCTGCACTAGCTTTCTATCTACATACTCACCTTTATATGCCAGTGTCTAACTTTTATTGCCAGATTAGCTCGAACAACAGGGTATTAGAACTGGGTTATGATTATAGCAAAGTGGAGGGAATGTCAAAAAGTGGAAATATGTCACTTATTGTATTCTTGTCTCAAAATCTTATGGCTTACCACCCTGAGAGGAGGCAAGGAAGCCGGCAGCAAACAAAATCTTCCATTGTGAAAGGACTGACAGGTCTAATCGTCATTTCTGCTTCAGAAATTTTTAAAACGCAGTATGTGAAAACATGCTGACCCTTGGGAAATAAGTGGGGCTGTTAAAAATAAATAGGTTCCAGCTTTTCAGGAAGACCAGATTTACTACAGTGACGTAAAAACACCCAGCAGCTTGTCCCAGCCATTTCCCATGAGACACTGCTGATCTAGGAAGAAACAGCAGCTCACACAGCTGCCTGGAAATTTAAATGCCACGATGTTACTTCTTGAATCTCTTATTTTTTCCACAGCTCACCTTTGACACAGTGACAGTACTTGCACAGTCCCTCCATACCCTCAGAAAGACCCTTTGAAGACTTAAAAAAAAAACCACACCAAACTTCACAGAACATCCCAGTATGTCTCAAAATACATTACAAGATACTAGTAGTCTAAGGAATATCCTCTTATTGTTGGGAAAAGTTTTATTTTGGAAATAAAATATTTCATATTGTTCATTTTAAGTTTTTTAATTTTCTGTGGAAAAGGATAATACATCCCAAACACATTTTGGGTGATGTGTCCATGTACTTGCCAGAAAAGGACCAGTGTTGTGGTAAGATGCCTTGGTGCACAGAGGTGCAGCGTGTGGTCAGCCTGAGCCAAGGCACAGACAGATGAAAAAGCAAGTGCTGAAACAGAAGTTTCCCTCTGAATGGAATTACTGATTTACAGTCATTTCTACCAGTTACAGCAGACTATTTCTGTGATACTATAGCTGCAGGCTTGGTAGCGACAAATAGAATTTCTTCATTTCAAAGCATACATATGCATCTTTAATTGAAAGTGGTTTGTTTCAGGCCCATGTGGAAACTGCCAGGGTGAAATATTAAGTCATTTTAATTAGGAAGATAGTTCTTCCAGTAAACATTTCATGATCCATCTGTTTTCTCTCGTCTTAATTCATCAGGATCTAGTTCCTTTACTGTTTCCTTCCTAGATTTCTACTCACTTTTTCCCCCCAAAATGCTGTTAAATCCTAACCAATACTTTCCATAAGACAGAATGCATGACTTAGTATTGTTTATAAAAGAAGTGTAGGGATTACATGCTGGAACAGATTCTTTATACATAATCACTTCAACACGTGTCTTTCCACCCCAGTTACAATAAGACTGCAAGTCATGTAAACATCTCTACAACAGAAAGAAAATTGCTGGTCGGTTTGTTGTTGTTCTGCTCCAAGAGAATGAAGGAAAAATGTTTGTATATATTAAAAAAATGAAAATTTATAGAAAATATAAACCCATACACGTATATGTCCAGAAACTGAAGGAAAACAGTATCATCTCAATAGGTTCTCCCTGATAGATAAGAAGTCAGATAAGTAATATCAGGCAAGATCCATCATCTTGTCATCTTGCCATTTGCCCTCAATAGTATACACCCATTGCTAGACCAGCAGTAGAAACCCATTTCACAGACCAGGACCCTTCACAGAAAATGGTCTCTCTTCAGAGAATTTCTAGTGGCAACATCCAGTAGGAATAAGCCACAGTCAAAAACTCAGAGACATATTGAAGTTACACAACCTTGAAGAGAAGCCCTGTGGCCTAAAATTTTTACAGAACAGAAGTTACACACTCAAGTGGGTTGTCATATATACAGGGAACAGGAGGGAGCAATAACAAACAAGATCCTGTGATTTCTACCCAAAAGACCTTCCCTTGGCCAATTCATCATCACCTGAAACTTTCCCTTCTTAGACCTCTTAATCAGAAAAAGAGAGCCCCTTAAACACAAATCCAGTCATCCCTGTCACAGGAAGGTTCATATTATCTGCAATGATTTCAAAGGCTTGTGGTCCTAAAGGAATAAGCAAGAAGCCCTCAGGTGAAACCGAACATGGTGGGAAGGCCATCAGAGTCTTGCTGTCAGCTTCGATGTGGCCAAGACTTTTTTTTTTGCTGTTATTTCAGAGCATAGAGCTACTTGAACAGTGAGATGAGTGCAGCTCTGCACATGGCCAGAAGCAGCAAAGCAGACACAGCAAACAACTGAGCAACTGAAGAAGTCAGAGGAGCAATGCATCTCCATACCTAGTCTCGCTAAGAAGTTGTTCTGCAAGCAGCACAGCTAGCAAAGCCTGGTTTCCTGCTGGCACGCCGTGAGGATTACTTCTCAACCACCTTTCCTGGCAACAGCCCAGGTTCCCCCAGCATCCACACAGCACCCAGAAGGGTGAGAGGCAGCCCACACTGTGTCCAGTCAGCTTCTAGGTGACCAGCAACCTGACCAACCCGGTCCTGGGCTGTCCCTGCTCTTCTGCCAGAGGGGTGGTAGCAGCAGCTCCTTCCTCAACTCAGTTTCTGGTGTCCCCCAGGCCAGTGGGAGTTTAATGATCGTTGAAACCTTCTTTCAAAGTTGGTGGAAATTGAGCAGTGGGGCTAAAAGCTATGGGAGGGAAAGGAATGGGGATGGATAAACAGACAGTGAGCTCACATATGTCTTGTTTTCTTAGCAGTTCAGGCTAAAAAGGAACATTTTACATGTACATATATAAAGGGTGGGTAACTGGCAAGATTCTCAGTATCAAAAGAAGCTTGGCCCTGTCTCAAGAAACCAACAGCCTATTTGAAGTTAGCTAGCGTGTTTTTTCTCTGGTAATGACTTTAACAGTGTTCTTACTTTTACTAGCCACACTGGGCACTAGTCCATCTTACAGACTGAAGCTCTCAGTTCTCCAAGTAACTCTGCAAACCCAATAAGATTACCCACTGAATTCAACCAGAGATGTTGCATTCCTTCCTGACATGACCCTGTTGCTGGCAGGGGCTGGGGAGAAACTAATCGGAATCAGAACAATCTTCTCAGAGCAAAGACAGAAAATTGCTCACAATTTGAAAGTGTCCCTTGTTTCGCCCTGCTTCAGGTGGAGGCGGTCCAAATCCACCAGGATGGCCATTAATTGGAGCAATTCTACTGTAAGGGGCTTCGCTGGTGCTAGATGCCAGAGAAAAATGTTTTCCAGGCCTTCAACACAGCTAGAGCATTGAGCTTTGAGAAGGCTGGCTTTGATTCACAAAAGGGTGTAAATGTCACAACATTCACTACTGGGGCCCCTAGCCTTTTTGAAAAATTACTGGCTCATCAAATCTCTAACTTAGAGGTAGGGGGCAAATAAGTGGGTCTGGGATTTATTGCTAAGTTGGAATTTTAAAAAAAATTAGTTTGAGGATGAATGCACCATTTCTTTTCTTAATTTTGAGAAGTTTACTTTTCCTGCTTGCTTTAGATTAAATATATTCCTGAAACAAAACAAAAAACCCAAACTTAAAATAGAAGATTCAGTCCTTTCCAGAATTATTTATCACTTTTTTGGAGAGAATAGAAGCTATTCATCACTTTCAACGTGACTTCGTGGCTAATGCTGATTGACCTAATCTGCTAGAGCATGAAAAATTCCCTCTGCTATAACAAAGAGATGTGAGTGGGGCCAGATCTCCTGAACAAATAAGTACTTGCTCATCCCCAATTGTTACTTCTTTTGAAGTTATTGGTATTAGGAACAACTGGATGACAAACCTGTAGAGTTTGCCATCCACTTTGTCATACAGGCAAGAAATCAGAGTTCATCATCTGTTACAACAATTTAGCCTCCCCACACCCCAAATTAAATAGAGGTTCAGAGTTGTAACTGTCAAATTCTCCTTCTTTGTTCCAGAAATTGTGATGCAAGTTGCACTCCTTGCTCTGTCACTGATGGCACGTATGATCTTCATGTAACTTTCATGCCCAGCTTCCACGTTTGTAAAATTTGGTGTCACTCATTTTTATAAAGAGCCTTACTCAACAATGCTCAGAACAGCACTAGATAAAAGACTATCAAAATTATTCTCCTATCCTTAGCTTATCATCCAGCTTTAAACTTGCCACTAAGTGTAAAATAGCCCTCAGAAGTTTGTCATTTTCTATTTACATTTCATAGATGATATGCTGAACTATTTACTTTAACAAAACAAATTTTAACAGAGTCTTCATTAAAGAAATAGCATACGCAGTGGTTACATAAATAATAGTTTCATTTTAGCTTCCCCTCTCTGGGTGAATTTGAAACTTCCAAGTTGCCTGCAGTATTTTACATAAAGGGCACTCAGGAAGTGCAAGATCTGCTCTATTGTGTTACAATTGCTGTGTTATCCAGCTCAGTTTTCATTCTGTATTATATTGTCAATGAATCTGCCTCAGGAAGAAAGCACCTGCTGTTTCTGCACTAAATTTTAGTATTTGCAAACAGGGACTGAAGCCAAGCTCTGATGCTCAAGTCCTTATAAGCACTCAGGCACCAGGGTGAAAATGTCTGAATTTTGAGTATTAAATCTAGAGGAACTTTTATGCTTGTGCAAGGAAAAAAATATCAAGCAAACAAAATATTGTATTAGAATATTCTTGATGTAAAGCCCTATTTTTCTTTGACTCTTCTAGAAAAAAATGAAATCTGACTGCTTTCTCTTCAGAATAGGTATTACACAAAGTCAGTGTTGCCCACTTGGAATGTAAAAATGAAGAGAGTCACATTTACAATTAAATAACTTAAACACACAAGAATTGCTCCCCTACATCAGACCCATCAGCTTCTGAAGGAAAGCAAGAAAAACTTCAATAATCAGTTATGAAGTAAATTCTTAACTGGATTGTTTCTTTTTGACACCAGTTAGCATTTAGCTCATGTCCCATCTAAATCACTCTTGCAGCTTTCAAATGCTCAGCTTTGTAAAACCCAATAGGAGAAAGAAAAATGTATATTTTAAGTTTCTTTTAAAGTCAAGTTAGGAATGAAAGATTAGCCTATGGCACAGGAAGCAAGCCTGTTAAATCTTACTTTAAGATGCAAAAATTAATGTATTTAGCTCTGTCGTTTTGTTATTCAGTTCTCATGGATAACAGAGATGATGGTCATCAGATGAACACACTTGGTAAAGTGAATTCCACCAGGATACCACAAAGCAATTGACCTAATTTTACAGTCAATGCAAGCCAGCATTGGTTGTAAGAAAAGAAAGTGAAGAGCAACCATGCAGGAAAATAAAATCCGAACTGTACTGTGTTTTTATAAGCTATATTCTCACATAAGTAAGCACACAGCTCTTCTGATATTAGTGAATGACCCACAGATCTGACTTTGTACCTCTTACAAGGCAGGTTTGGTTTTATGCCATTTCATACAGTCTCCTTTTACAGTTATGGTCTCCTTTTAAATCACTGGCACTTTCTTGCCTTCAAAGAGATAGCTGTTCTCATTCTCCTACCTAAAATCCCAGCCAGATCTGATACCTAGACGCACACATTGCTACAGTACTGAACTTACAAGTTAGCCCTGAAATGCAGCAAGGGTAGGTATTACAGACCACCTTGAATTAGACAGCTTTCATAGACATAAATGGAGGAGCCTTAAGCTATGCCTAGACACAACTTTATCAATCTTCCTTCAGCAATTACATCAGCAATTACAAAGCATCTAAGAATGTTTCTTGGGTGTGTGTTTGTTTTATTTGCAATTAAAAAGAGACATAAGAGGTACAGAAATACTGAATTCAGCCTACCTACCTGTTGAAGGAATTATCATTGGATTGTCATTAACTGATTTATCATTAATCACTGCTCTGTGGGAAAGCAGTAAAGGATAACCCTCTCCTACATCACCCAGTGTGATCAAATTCTGCCTGAAAACAGAACTTTTGACCTGATTGCAATCCTGCCTGGAAACCTCAGTCCTGGATCAGGCACCCATCAGCTATGTGTCCTTCAAACACAGTGCAGAAGACTGAGAACAGTTTACTGAGGAAGTTTAATCCTCAAAATCTATACTTTGATGTTAATAATCTATATAAAGAATATACAGCTCCTGTTGCTATGACGGATAACCCACCAAAAACCATGTGAAAATCAATGGCAGGCCAAAACTGCAGCCAGCCAGCTCAGACTGCAGAATAGTTTAGTATAGCAAGACCTGCTTACTTGTGCTTTAACATGGCTATGGGGTTGCTGGTCATTGCTATTACACCACAGTGTTAATTATTTCATCGCCAGTGTGCACAGCAGAAACATCAGGCTGAAGTGTCTGTTTGTTCTAATCAAGTGATCGACAGATGAATGCTGTGACAAGATGGCTTACAACCATGACTATTGGAATAGCGAGTGGAAATTGCAAAGCTTGATGCTGCATGGGTTGCATTCGCCCCCAGCCAAGAGAGTGAAGGGGAAAGAGGAGCTTTTCTCTCACTGCTATCAAAAGCTTCAGCTGCCTCGAGTTACCAAAACTATAGCCTATGATTTCCTGGCCAAAACCTGAAACACTTTCCTACTGTTATCAAAACCTGCACAATCTTTCCAGTATACCTCAGTGGCACAAAAACCCTGCACATAACCCATTCAAATCAGATGCTAAAGAGTAACGTAGCTTGTTTGAATACAATCACAGAAGGCAACACCTCTTGCATAGATGAGAAAGGAGTTGTACGATTGAGGTTCTAGGCATTGCATAGAATGTATAGGGTTTACCTGTAAGGATTCCTAGGGTAACAAAGATTTTTGGTCTCAGCTGTTGAGAGCGATCTAGCTAAAACATCTCTGCAAACTTTTTAATCCAATATTTCACTAGAGACAAAAGCACTCAAGCACATCCAGGTATTGTTCTGTGAGGGTACTCTGAAGCAGTATCTCTATACTTTGCTCCTATCCTTATTTCCCTAGGCATCCGCTGTTGGTTACAGTTAGAAACACAGTAGATCTAGGTCAGTGTGTCTCTTTCCAGTACACCCCTAAAAGTTATGTATCTACTCACAGCTGGGTAATTTAATTCAGGGAGTCAACAGACAAGTTAGTCTCTGCAGAATGACCCAGAAAGTGCATATGCAGAGTAATAAGTTACTGGACCTCCCCATAGTGAATGCCATGGTATCTCTTTAGATTCTTTCTGGACCTAATAACTGTGTTTGACCCACAGTGTAGGCACTTCCAGCTCTCTGACATCCAAAGCAGCAAGTGCTCTTCTGGGATTCTGCATTCATCTCAGCTAGTCTTGGTCTTGTTGAAACAGAGCAGTTGAACCTGACTTTAGCATGACAGCCTCATGGTTAAAGCATTTGACTGGGTGTTTCCAGGGCTGAATACACATTTTAAGCTGCAGAAATAACCCTGGAAGTTACCACTGACACTAGGCTACAGAGTTATGTTGCTTTTGCTTGGCCATCATTTGATCTCATTACTTCCTTGCAGCAAAGCTAGTCCAGAGTCCAGGTCCAACCTGGACAGTTTCCCAGTTTGTGAATTAGGGATGTTGCTGGAAATTGGGAGGCAGACTGCAGAAATAGCTGAACCCAGAGCTATCACTTCCTAGGGAGGAGTTGCAAGTAGCTGCCAAACCACTGCACAGGAGGTGAACATTGCTTCCTTCTCTGCCTTTTCGAATGAGAGTAGCATGGGCAGCTGGGTTTTTTGTGCTCAGGTGTGCTCTGAGCATCTCAAAGGGAGCCAACCCCTCAGGAGCTTTCAGTCACAAATACTACCTTAACTGTAGGTCATAAAGGCACCCAGGTTGTCACAGGGGACCCAGTTAAAAAAAACTACTTGAGTGTGTGTTTGCAGATCCAACTTTATGTGCGCAACTTTTGAGCCAAACAGGAAGGAACTTCATTAGTTTTACACATCTCTAGCTAGGCAGCCATTGAGTGTGGACTGTCTAGCTTGCTGTCTTTGATCTAGGCAACTAAATAGCACTGCAATCCTGCTTTTGGTGTCAAAACATTCAGGATCTCACTCCAAGAATCTTGAATTAATGAGGCTTTTCCATTTCCTGTAAATTCACTTTGTAGGATCTATCAGCGGAGAGGGAGACTTTAAGACAAGGATATGTTTCTGTTAACCTCAACATATAGTCACTTGGAAATTGGCCAGTAGCTATTCTTATTTATTTCCACTTGCTGACATGTTGAGATATCACCAGGACTGGTTATTCAATAGATGAATAAGATGCTAAGTGCTTAGGCCTTATACTACTTCACAAAAAAAAAAAAAAAAAAAAAATCACAGAATAGCTGAGTTGGGAAGTAACTTCTGGAGATCATCTAGTCCAACCCCCCTGCTCAAAGCAGGGTCAGCTACAGCAGATTGCTCAGGACTGGTTTTGAATATTTCTAAAGATAGAGACTGTACAACCTCTCTGGGCAACCTGTTCCACTGCTTGACCACCCTCACGATAAAAAAAAAAAGATTTTTATTATGTTTAAATGGAATACTTTATATTTCAGTTTGTGCCCACTGCCTCCTGACTTCTGGATTTTCTTTCAGACAAGTAAATTCAACAACTCAAGCTTGCATCTAACAAAAAAACCTGCCTATTCCTCCTATGGGTCTCAACACTGGAGAGGCGAGTATCAGAAGGGCATTGGAAGCTATGCACATCAGCACTGCAGAAAACACATTATCCCTTGAGAAACATGTAACTTCCCTCCCAGGGCACTGCTGCAGAACTGGCATGACCTGCACACAACAGCTAACTCCAGCCCCACCTCTGAAAGGCTTTTCACATTTCTGAGTGACAGTTTTCCATGTGTCAACAAATAAGCCACACTTTCCGCAGCCCTTCCTTAGTTTAGTGGGTGTGTAGAAGTGCCTCCTTCTGAACAAAGCCCTTTACTCCATTACAGTATGGCAGGACTTGAATTTCCCAGATTCCCAGGATCTGGAGATTCTGCACATAAATGTGTACCAAAATTGTAAGCCAGAATATGCAAAACATTAGCGTTACTTTCGGTTTTCTTTAATGCTGGAAACTCATTCTAAGCTACAGTAAAAACTTCCTTAGGTGAGGATCCAGCAGCAGGGAGAGCTTGAACATCATTTTAGAACTAGAAGTACATCAGCAGAACAGTTTTTCATCAACAAAAGCTCCTGCTTACTTATGGAACTTCTAACAGATTTCCTTTGGCGATGCAGTTATAGTCCCTGAAGCACATTCCAACATTTTTGTCATCTGATCAGCCCTACATAATTTACTTGATAACAGCTGTGTGCGCTTTCTTCATACTTTTCCCCTTAGTGTATTAATACATTCTTTTTTTGAAAGCTTTCCAGGGATTGTGAAAAACGTCTTTTGTTTCTTCCTTTTCTTACACTCCTCCCACACTAACACCAGCTTGTGCTTTTGTCTAACGGAAACCATCCAAGATGCACCTTTAAAAGACAAGAAGCAATTCTGCAACTTTGTTAAAAAACTAGGAAAAAAGAAGGATACTTGCTTCTGCTATGAGAGACCTGAGCTTAGTTTATGCTCTGCCACAAGCCTCCAGTTTAACCTCAGCTGGACTCACCTAGCCTGTTCTTGTCCAATTTTTCTGGAGAGATATTGGGAGAATAAAATACCTGAAAAAGATATATTGGGTGAAGCCATGTCATATCACAAGTGTTTCCCTTATAACTATAACTTAGTGCATTTTTGAGACTCAACTCCCAAGCTTTTATACAAAAAGATAATAAAAGATGGCAATAAAATAGACTTCTCTCAACAAAGCAGATTCAGACTTAAAATGGCAGCTGACATTATGTAGATACATATTTTAGTGATGCTCATACTGGGAAAAATCAGGGAACAACAGCAGTGGAAATAAGCACATCACCTGTAGAGTTATGCTCGGTAAAAGTCTTTCTCATAGAGGTTACACAGCTGGTGACTGAGATAATGCAGAAAGAATATCACAAACAGTGTGTGTCTTGCATGGAAGAGTCACCAGATTGTAATATGGGCTATTTCTGCAATTGTACATGATGAGTTCTCCAAATCATGCTACAGTTTATTAACCAGAGAGGAGGGAGAACAATGGAAAAATTGTTAATTTGTCCCAAATTCCTTACACTTTTTAAACCACTTTCCCCTTGAACAGAGTATCTGAAAGCAATATCCTGGCATGAGTTTAATCAAATTTAAAGTAACACAGGCTAATCTTCTGAGGCCTGTTATGTCTGTGAAAAGTTATTTCTTTCCTTAAGCCCTGCTTCCCTTCTGGAAGTCTGTTAGTCATGAAATAAGCAAGCAGTGATGTCTGAGGCAGTAAATACAGCAGTTGCCCACGTCCCACCCCCCCGTCCAACCTCTGCTTACTGCTTCCCCAAAGAATACAACATCAAATGCCACTAATGAAACAGCTCTTTTTTTCCTCCAAGATAAAGGGTAATGAACAAGAAAATGGTTAATAGCAGTGGTAACCATCATAACGGACAGGCGTTACAAGGTTTTGGCAGTCATTTGCAAATGCTGGAAACAGAATTTGAGCATTTAATATGATTTGAGGAGTCCAATTTGAAGCACCATTCTCCCTTTTGTTTTTTAAGAAATATTTTCCTTAGCACATGGATCCAGTGCTGATATGCATCTGAATTTCTGGTTGTTAACTGAAATTTCTGGAAAGTCCCTAAAAACCCTCTTGTGCTTCCCTTCTGTTTTTTTTTTGTTTTTGTTTAGTCTCCTTACCCACAGAGCAGGATCTGGTTTCTTTCTTTATGCTCTTTTCTGTCTTAAAACAGTCAATATCACCAGCAGAACTTGTCTTTAGTTTCTTTGCTTTTCCTTCCAGAAGGAAGGCTGGGTCCCATTAAGCCTCTCCAGCACTGGAGAAACTGGGTGTCCCATTGGGCACTTGCTGCATTCACATTAAATCTCTTCATGCTCCAAGGCTCAGCAAGACACAATGCCACAACTGCCAAATGCTGCTGGTTCACAGTTTTCAAATTCAAGAAGCCATTTGTATCTTATGTCTAAGGCTGCATCCCAGTACTATCAAATTCTCCCCTTTGATTCTAATGTGATTACTTAAGAATGTACCTCAAAACTCAGAAGCAGTTAATTAAGAGGCATGGAGATATATCTATGTGCATGAAAGAAGACATGACTGTGTCTTCTACTATATGTTAGCTTAGAGGACTCTTCATGCTCCATATTAATCCAAGTGTAAAAAAGTCAAGGCTAGCACAGGTCTGCCACAACCCTGAGGACAATTTGAAATACAAAATCAAACAAATCTACCGCAACATGGACCCATCGTAGCTCCAGGCTCAGAACCATTTTTAGCGCAGGGAGCTCCTCACTGCTTTCCGTGAGAGATCCCCAGCACAGAAGAGATTACAAAAATCAGTCCCCTGGGGAACAGGGAAGGTTGTTTCCAATTCCTTCTCTCAAGCTGCTATCAGTGCAGTGGAACTTTCTGCACACATAGTTTTCCCTCCTCTGGGATTTCCTTTATTCTTTCAGCTCTGATTTCTGGGCTTTCTGTCCTGTTATTATCCCCCTAGGCATGATACTATTCAAGCTTCTCCTTTCCTCTCCTGGTCCCTTGCATCCTGCTGAGAACATTGCAGGAAGAATTATAGCCAATTCATTTGCCTGCCTGCCAATTAGAAGTATACTATGTCAGAGTCAAGTGAGTAAATACCAATAAACAATATGACAGCTATCCAGCCCATTTGACCCTCTGACAGCTTTCAGTGCTTTCCACTTTATTAAAATGAGGTATTAATAGAACAGATAGGTTTCGCAAGACACAGCACTGCAGCGCTTTGAATCACAGAGCTGATTTTTATAGCCAGAAAAACAGATTTAACGTGCTTCTTTATGCCAGACACTGTTAAATCACAAAGTTTTGAGGGCATTTATTCTAGTATTCCAGTAATAAAATAATCACATTGGTGAGCAGATATCCTCCTAACTCACCGTATCTTTTTAATATTTGATTATGAATACTTGGGCCAGGAACAAGTTCATATTGTTTGCACAACATCACAAAGTCCCAGATCTAGATTTGGGTAGCCAGGTCCTCTTGTAAAACACAGTAGTTTAGCAGACGCTTTACGTCAACAGATGCCTTAGACGTGAATAGAAGGAACAAGTCTCTCCTCCAAAGAATTAGCAATTGAAGACCCCAACTCCATATTATGTATGGTGCCAAGGAAATATTTCGCTTGCCCAGAAACACTTATTTGAAGAAGACTCAACATCGGCACAGAGGGCAACTGCACACTTCTCAGTGAGGTGCTGGAGCATAAACAGACTACAACTTGGAAGAGGCAAGCAATCAGACATATGGTCTCATGAAAAGATCTCTCTCTCATGCCATGGATATTTTTAATGCAAGGCAACAATTCAACGTAATTGATACTCAAGCAAGTTAAAACTATTCAGCACGCTTATATTTAATATGTAATACAAGTTGGTAGTTTTAGAAACTGTCCACTTGAATGCTGAGATTTTCTTTTGCAGGCAAATAACCTTATGCTGTATCCATTTCTTTTTCACTGAAAAAACATTTCTACAATTACTTCCATCTTGCAAGAATTTGAATGTCCACCCTTAAAATATGGATAGCTGAATTCCTGGAGAAAGGCCAACCACAGCTCTAAGCTCTGCAACTGAGCGTGAAGTGAGAGAGATATCAGCACCCCAAAGCACAAACACTCACACTCAAACTGGGGCTGTATAACAGAAGAGTCTCTTTGCAGCAGTAAAACAAGGCAAGTTTTAATATGTGCTGGCATGAGTAAATAACAAGTGCAAAGCCTAATGTGAACAAGGCACAGTACTAAAGGATGCTTTGTGAGTTTGCAGCAAATGACAGACCACTTTTCTGCCAAAATTAAACTACAGCAAGTAACCAAGTCAGGGAGCCTCGCTGCTCCTTGGCCACAGCTTTTAGAGAAAAGAAAAAAGTTTCTCCTACCCCCATTCTTCTGGGAAGCACATGCAGCTTCTCCCATCAATATTTCTGTTCAAGTAGGATGCTAATACTGACTCACTACCAAAAGATTAAAGTTTACCTACAGAAAACTTGTGCCTGTCCCTTTAAGTCTCTCCTTTAAAGACCCTTGACTCTTTTTCCTAATAAGCTTGTCTTGTGCTGTGGGACACAGAAGACCACACAGTATTTCCATGCCAGCTATTCTTCAGCAATTGTGCCAAGAGCTCTCTCCCTTACATACACATTGCTGGAGCCGTACCTTCAAACAGCTACTTCAAAGCACTATGTCCTGTAGCCATACACCCCCAGAAAGCAGAGCTCATCATTGCCCAACAGTTAAGTGAAGCATTACTTTATGCCCCAGCTCAGCCATCCTTTCAAATGAAACCCTAGTGTGAGTAGTAATTCCTTAACAAGGCACACATAATCAATATTTCCCCACAATTAATAGAGGAGAAACATGTGGTTAACAGACTTCCCTAATAAAATGGACAGAAAGCTATATTCAATACTACTAAATAGATTTAACTTACACTTGTGAAAAAAGTTCCAAGCCACGAGTCTCCCTGGAATAGTGATACATGTTTCAAAACTTCCATTTCATCCCTGCATACATGTTAAAGAGATTAAAACAAGCCACAGACTAGGTAAACCATGACTGCCTCACTGTGGATTAAAGCAATGCTTGCTTCCAGTAGATTGCTCTTACTACCAATATATTAGCTTTTTCTTCATCCCTCAGAAAAAAAAAAAATTGACATTTTGTTCAGGTGAACTATCCAAGGTATTTCTGAACATACTATCACAATATTTGTATTGGCTGACAAATAGCTTGCAATGTGAAGCTGAATAATCAGTTGATCTTGGCTGAAATCACAGCCATGTATCTCAAGCATATCTTGAAGCTTCCATTTCTACTGTATGTGGATTTATTCTCAGATTTTTTCAAAACTTACAATAGCTTTGCAAAAAGCTCTGTTTTAACACTGATTGAATACTGGGCATTACATAACCATTTACTTTCAGATATGTTTAAAAACTACCTAGCAACTTCATTGCTATACCTGAGTTCACATTTCTTTCCTCTGAATTTTCTTACGAACACCTCTTCTTTGGAAGCACAAGCTGGCTGAGCTCTACTTTGAACTTTCTGGAGGATTTGCTTAAACAAGTCCTAGTTTGCATCTGATCAGATGGACAGCAACAAACCAGATTTTATTTTCACAAAAGAATGACATTCTAGTTCTCAGAGCATGACCCTTGCACATCTTGGGACCCATTACTTGCCACATGTAGGTCCTTTGAATCTGTTTCAATTAAAAAAAGTTAAACTGGAGTTGCTATTCCACAAACTCTTATTTCCAGATCTTTTACTGCAGCCTCCGTAGCATCCCAGGCTGCATACAGTAACATCAGTGCTTCTGCAAAGCAAGGACATCATGTCCCAGGTGGCCAACGGCATCCTGGCCTGTGTCAGAAATGGTGTGGCCAGCAGGAGTAGGGAGGTGATCGTGCCCCTGTACTCGGCCCTGGTGAGGCCGCACCTCAAATACTGTGTTCAGTTTTGGGCCCCTCACTACAAGAAGGACATTGAGGTGCTGGAGCGTGGCCTGAGAAGGGCAACGAAGCTGGTGAAGGGTCTAGAGAACAAGTCTTATGAGGAGCGGCTGAGGGAACTGGGGCTGTTTAGCCGGGAGAAGAGGAGGCTGAGGGGAGACCTCATCGCGCTCTACAACTACCTGAAAGGAGGTTGTAGCGAGGTGGGGGTTGGTCTCTTCTGCCAAGTAACAAGCGATAGGATTAGATAAAATGGCCTCAAGTTGCACCAGGGGAGGTTTAGACTGGACATTAGGAAAAATTTCTTTACTGAAAGAGTGGTCAGGCCTTGGAACAGGCTGCCTAGGGAAGTGGTGGAGTCACCATCCCTGGAAGTATTTAGAAGATGTGTAGATGAGGCGCTTAGGGACATGGTTTAGTGGGCATGGTGGTGTTGGGTTAACGGTTGGACTTGATGATCTTAGAGGTCTTTTCCAACCTTAATGATTCTATGATTCTATGTTATACAGAGGACACTGGTACCTTGTGACATACTGAATGCTTTGTATTTTATGTTGAACCTCAGCATTGTAGCTAGGTGTTGTTTAGTTACTTTAGTGACTTCATACATGATTCCAAAAGAATCATTTACAGAATAATCTGAATTATGCAGGCTATGGTACTGTGCAACACATATCCTTGGCAATTCATTTGTATGGCTTCTGCATGGAGACATAATCTGGTTACTGGATGCAATATTTACCCAGCTAGATCAACAGCTATAGCTACTATACTACTGTCAAGAGTAATGTATCTGGTTACTGATAGATTACCTCTGTGATATACAGGCCATGTTGCTCAATCAAAAAAGTTATTTCATCAACTTTTATATGATATCTGTATTAATAAAACTGAGATGTCTTATTTCTTCTGCTGTTATCACATTTTCTAGCACTTGCTTCAGACACAGGCCCCACCACTGCATTGGACAGCCAGGGTTTGTGCTCTTTCATTTGGGGAACTGTGCTTGTGAACCTCCATTTTTGTTCAGTTTTAGAATGTAAGAGTTCCCTATGGAAAGGAGAATCCAAACCAAGCAAAGCTGCTGCAGAAACTATCCATGAAATATTTTATTTTGAGCATTTCTGTTCAAAATTTAGCAGCTGTAGCTAAACCAGGAGCCTTGGAATGTGGCTTGGCTGTGCTGCGGTCAGGAGCTGTGGCATTCCCAGTGCAGGAGCACCCTCCCGGGCAGTTATCCCCAGGGACATCCAGGCACAACCCCCCTCCCAGGGCATTATCTGCCATTCATGTGCACACCTCCATTTCAAAAAAACATCATTCCCCACACAAGCAAAAAAAAGCTGGTTTATCAGTGAATTCCTGCCCAGCCCCATTATTGACTCCAGTTTCCATCCCCTCAGTCTGGCCCTCACGAACAACTATTTAGCTGGAGTTTAAAAGCATCAACTAACTTTCAAGTTAAATTGCTGTATAACTTCCAAATGCTCATTAAGAGGCCTTGTCTCATTCATAGACAATGAAAGAGCATTATACATCCATCCAGGGCTTTTCAACCCCATAACAAGGCACTGAAGGGCCTACGAAAGGTCACAGACAGAAGCTCCAGAGCGATGCAGAAAGCAGGGCAGAGCAGCCCTGGGAATATTTGTCCAGAAGCAGTTTCTCTCCCTCAGGCTTCTTCCCAGTGCCTGTTGATTATTATTAATGTTGCAGAAAGACTCAAAGAGTAGCTTGCATTGTCCTCACATGGGACATCTGAATTTTAACAGCCCCAGTGTGAAGTGAAGGGATAAATAATCTCAAGAGCTGCAGTAGCCCCTGAAACTCACGGGCAAGCTGGTGATCAGCATTCTTTTCAAGCTGTATAAGACAATTATGGCTTTATTGTAAAAGATTAAGTATCAAGTTAAAATCTTTGTGGAGAAGAAAGGACTAGGTAACCTCACCTTAGTAACACTCATGCAAGGAAAAAACCCAAACAAATCCAAGCCTTATCTGTCTGGCCTTTGATTTTCCTTCTATTTACTTCAACTTCAGTGAAGTCTACACCCGTTTGCCAACAGGTAGAACCACACATTCTCTCTACTTATAATCTCCTTGACTTCAGAAGTGCACATGCAGGAGTAGAAAGAGACATTTCACACAGCACAGGTAACTTGTTCCCTGCACAACAGAACTAAGACAGCCCAGTTTCAGACAGATTCCCAAGCCTGTGCACCTACACCCTCCCATCACACCAGATGCTCCTGTTTACGTGCTGCAGCACACCTAAGGTGCCTGGTCGGCACACACAGGGTCAAACAGAGGGGTGGCTGTTGCAGGCGTGTAGCAGCCTCTTGGTGAGGAAACCTACTCCAGGTCCTCTCCCCGGTGAGAACATTCCTCAAGTCTCAGTTGCTTCCTCGCCTGTGGGACATCTCTGTCTTCCTGCTCACATGCAGCAAACTGAGCAATAGGTTCAAAAGCTTTTAGGATAATACTGATCAACAGACTGACAGGCAGCCAGTAAAGCCCCCAAAGTGCAGTTTCCTTAGCAAACGAGAATGAACATTTGGGAAAAGTTGTGCTGGATGGCTGGAACCTCAAAGCTTGATGGGGAAGAGGAGGAGGGAGGAATGTGCTTGAGGGCCATTTTTTGTTCTTTGATCTTGCAGCTAAACATACATGTTTCTTGCAGTAACCCTCTTACTAATTTTCAAAATTCACCTTTTTTCTAAGTTTTATACCCTGTCTGTCATATGAGGAACAATAAATTCATAAGCAGCACTGCCAATAGAAAGCCAATTAAAGTTTTTGAAGGCCAAGGTGCTCCATTCCTGAACAAACACATGCTTTTCCCACATATGCAAAACATCTGTGGCTGAAACAGCTTCTGGAGAAAGCTCGAACATTGTGAGTCAAAGCTGCAGAAGGAGAGACTATTCTTCACAGAAGGTTACAAAATCTTTTCCTGCCCTTAAAAAAAGAAAACACACAGGACAAGAACAATACATGCTCGCTCACTGTGAATGTAAGTAAATCTCACTCGAGAGACATTTTATCCTGATGTGCCTTACTCTGGCCTGTGCCTTGCTCTTCCCCCAGCCCTGAAGGCAAAGCCTGCCCTGGGGATTATGACAAAAGGATTGTTGAATAAATTGGTTTTGTTTTGAAGTCCTTAGCCTGGTTTTCTAGGGAAAAGGGCTTTAGTTGTCCATTTCCATGGACAACTCTCTCCCCTGGAACAGAGGCTAAGGGCTGCCTGTCCAGGGAGCAGCACATGGAACCTGTGCAGAGGGGAAGTATTGAGAGGATGTGGGGGCAAATCGGGGATAAGAAAAAGCCATAGTAACCATTACGCATAGAAGATGGGGTTTTTTTCTGAATTAAATAAACACACACACGTCTTTAACAGCTGGAGTGGAATGGAGCAAGAACAACATACAGTTAGAGTTGTCTATGATAGACTTGATTTTGCTTTTCTCCCCGCAAAGGCTGGAAACAGCAGTTCCTTGGGCAGGTTGCCACTGACACAGAGATCAGCCGACCCAACCAGGTCGCATTAGAACGAAGCGGTACCCATACCGCATGCCGCAGGTGCTCTGAAGTAGCATCTCATATTCATTTTGGCAGGGAGGTTATGCTAAACTTCAGGCTGTTCTGCCTTAGGAGGGAAGAGACACTTCACACAGCGCAGCCCAGGGGCACTGTGGGGTGGGTGTGAGTCTGGGCCAGTGGCACAGCACTACAGACCGTCCACCCAGCCCAGAGGAGCACTGAGTACCCCTAAGCAGGCAGGTGCCAGTGTGACCTGCTGCTGGCATCCATCTGACTGCCTAGACAGATGTCAGCAGTTTATCCCCGATGCCCTTTTCTCCTACGAGAAGGCGAATTTGACAGTGTGCCGTCAAGATCTTGGTCCTAACCCCAAGCCCACAGAACACCAGTCCACCTTCCAACCTCTTCCTATTTAAAACACAGTGTTAAGGGTTGAAGGTTTGTCCCCAAGAAGCTTTGAGAGCTGGCAACAGCCTAATGCCCAGAAAGCTGGAGAAGCACCATGAGCATGACAGCAGAAGACATGCAGTGAAAGCATGAATTAGAAAGCTATGTTGGGTATGACAATCATCTGCTTTAGTTTTAAAGGAAGTTTCACAAAAGGAAGGAATAATATCGATACAGATTGTGTGTGCATTTGTTACTTGACCACTAAATGCTGCTAGGACCATTCAGTTCATATCTCTCTTCTATCCTAGGTCACAAAATTATACCCAGGGCAGTTTCTTCAGCAAAAGCAGCTATCTCTTCTCTGAACAGTAAAAAAAAGCAACTACAAAGTTAATATTAGATTACATAATCAGTTTCCAGACTTCGCAAAGGATTTGCCCCTTTGCCAAAATGTTCCTTTGGAAAGCCTGAGCCAGTTTCAAGAGAAGCAGCTTTTAAACTAACCATGTACTTATCCAACAGTTACACAAGTTACTAGACAAGTATTTTAACTAGTGTGTCTCATCTTAGTTAATTAGCTATACATACTTGTTTAAAAAAAAAGGTGCTTAGCCTCAGAATATGTTTTTAATACAGCTTTTGCACAGAGGAAATTATTTGTTTCCTGGTGTATTTCCCCCTACCAATATAGGGATTAAAACCACATAAATATGCAGTGAGTAATGAACACATTCGTAAGTGTCTTTAATGGTCAAGCCCTGTATGAAAAGAGTATTGGCTAGCAGCAAACATCAGTTCCCCTATTCCTGAACCACTCACAAACATGGTTGTCAGGGCTAGCAGGAAGCCTTATACACTCCCAGAGACAGGTAACGAATTAGAAAACATCACTACAACATGGAAATTGTAGTTGCAACAACTTATCTCTGCCTCCTAGCTTCATGTCACAGTGTAACATCGTTTGGCAAGATGGTGCATTTGCCTTCTGCAAGAGAAGGATTCCCATCTCCTGTAAGGCAACAAGAAGCAGCCAGAGCAATGCAAAGAGCTGAGCTGGCTGAGGACCACTCCCTTCTCATCCAAGACACTGTCCTCTCCATGCCTACAGGCTTTTTTATTATTTTTAATTATGATTATTATTTTTAATTTCTAAGATGCTTCTTTCCAAACTAGAAAAGCCTCTTGTGTAGCACTGAGGAACCCCAGAGGGAAACCCCTTGCCACTGTCAATGCCAGATCAGAGGAGTACTTCATGGTCTCCTTTCCCATGGCTTTTTGTATCTCTTGGCCTTCCTGTAACTGCAAAAAGAAAGGACACATTTTATGTGCACTTCATTTAAAGTAAATAACCTAAAGCAGGAAAGTTTGTGTTTATTAACAGACTTTAAGATCCAGAAAGATGAGACCAAATCTTGACAGTTAACCAGTGCAAGAATTGCCATGCTTTGCTGCATTTATGAAATCCTACCAGCAAAATGCTATCATCTGTCCTTGGCTCAGCTCTTCTCTTCAAAACTCCAATCAAAAGAGACTTGAATGGTCAAAAAAACCAAACATAGATGCCATGAAAGCAAAGTTAGAAAGGATAAGACTTTCAACAAGGCAATCCTGGAACTGCTGCCTTGGAGGCAGAGCAGCTGTACAACAAGTAACCAAGGGATGGATTTATTGCAGTTTATCATGTAAGGCAGCAAAGGCAGAAAACAGAGAGTGACCACGACACAGGCAAATCTGAAGCTACTGCTCTTGCAGCTTTCATATATGCACTTTTTAAAACTAAGTTTAGTTTTGTTCTCCTCCTTGTTAAAATAGCCGAAAACCTACACAGCACTGTAAGAATCGGTAGTATTTCAATTGCTAAGATGCAACATATTAGCAACAGAAAAAAGTAACAAGTGACAGCCGAAACGTGAAAGGCAGCCTTTAAAAGATTTTAGTTCTGCTTTGCCAAATGCAAATGTAACAATTGGTTTCTTCTGCAGCAGCGTTTATTCACAGGGCCAATTTGAGGTTCGTTCACACAATGGAGTTACACCCCAGAGAAGGCAAACTCAGTGTGCTTTAATAATTAGTACACATAACATGCTTGCCTAGCAATTAATTTCTATCAGCTACGAGCTGTGCCAAGCCACACATACCACGGCGACCTTACATGCTCACAGGAAGGAAAGAGAAGTCTGTCCACAAGAGGGAGATAGCAGACCAGCAATAGCAAAGTCTTTTGCTCCGTTACAGGTGTACACTAACAGGCCGGTACAGCCCCAGGCTCAGAGAGGTGTTCCTCCCTCCCCTACACTGCAACCTAGAAAGGATCCTACGGGCGTGGAAGGGGAAGAGCAGAAGAGGGCTAAGGAGGGAAAGAAGCACTTCAGAGAGCAATGAAGTACCCCGGGGACTTGCTTGCTTCAAACTTCTGAAACTGGGCAAAAACTGAGCAGGCAGATACAAAATCTGCTCAAAACATCTGGTTATTTGTTAGATGCTTTTTTGAATATTGGGTCTAGCAAAAGCAATTTTGATTGTGTTGAAGGAAAGCAAAAAGGAGGTGTTTGAGCTATGGCTGGTGAAATTCATCTGCAACAGTAGCCCAAAGAAGAGGCCGGATGCTGCAGCAGGGCTGTTTCAGTCAAGAGTGTTTGATATTAAGTGAAAGATACTAAAGAATGAGTATTTATTTTTGAGCATTTCCTTATTGGAGTGGCCCTGATGCTCTGTTACAGAGGTCTGAGCACAGAAACTGTCTGTACTCCATAGGTGAGCCTGGGGACGCTTTCATTAACATTGCTTGCTGTCCGATGGGAGGTACTTTGTCACAAGCAACCTGCTTGATCTTGTTCTAGAAATAATGGTGACATTTTGGTGGTCACTTGAGGACCTTGACACCCCCAGCAGCCAGCAAAACTCAGGCTCCCAAGCCTCAGGGAACACCTGTGCCACATTGGCAGCACAGACCTGAGGAGAGCCAGTGCCAGAGGCCACATCCTGACCACCCACTCAGGTGCGACAGCCCAAGGAGGGGTTCAGCTGCAATGCTCTTTTCTGAGGCTTAATCACACAGATGAGCAGAAACCCCACCACAGCCTCCCCACAGGCTGGCAGGCCCATTAGCGAGTGCTGGTTTGAGTTTTCCCTCCCCAGCAGCAGGAGTGAGCTGGCTGCTCCTGCCCAGCTCTGCCATTGCACTCACATTTGTGTGTAAGACAAGTCAGAGATTTGCCCCCAGCAGTATCTGCAGACCTGTTGGTGCATCCCACATGGGATTTGCTCCCCAGCCCTGGGACACAGCCAGGATCTTTTCCTTCTCTTGGGCCAGGGGCAGGTTGTGCTCCCAAAGAAGGAGCCTTTAGCTGAGCCCCAGCTCAGGTCATCACATATGCTAGCACATGCATGGACACCCTGCCACAGCAAGACAAGCACACACTGCACCAGGAGAAAAGAAAAAAAAGATATTTAAAGATCAGCCATGTGACTTTTCCCTTGGAACATGTTTCTTGAGGTCCAGGTAATGCCAGTACATGGAATATGTCATGCTCACCTCCAAAATGGAGAGAGAGAGAGGGCTAGACACAGCCCAGACAGTGGCACAGGCTACACACATCAGGAAGGTCTCCATCCCTCACAAAGGTATTCTGCAGCTGCCTGAAGCCCAACTGCAGAGTCGCACAGGGACATTGACATAGTTGGTGCTCCCAGGCAGGAAGGTGGGATTTGGGGCTCAGGAATCCTCATTTAGGGCTAGCTAACCTCCAGCTTTGTTATCTCAGGATCAGATTTTTCAGAGCTGACAGTGCCACTTCCACAATAATTGCCTGAATTTTTCTGACTCTAAATGCTTGCTAAGTGCCAGAAGTGGCACCCTGAACCCCACAGAAATTGACTGCAAGAAAAAAAAAAAAGAGCAAAGTGTTTCCACAAACATTTCAGGGTGCAGACTGCAGAAGAAGGTCCCTGCAAAAGGTCTGTTCTCCAAATCCCAATTCTGGTCCAGATCACTTCCCTGTAGCAACGCAGCAGAAAGCAGCATGGATGCTGTTACAGGCAGAGAGAATGCAGTGAGCCTGGCAGCACACACCTGTATGCTTAAGGGGACTATGTCATCAGCAGCAGCACACCATAACCTATCCCAGAGGGACAGAGCAAAAGCAGAGAAGAAAGCGTCTGTCAGTGTCTTTGAATTTCTCTTAAAAAAAAGATAGTTGTGTGCAATTTTCTTCTACAATAATTTAAGAAATTCAAGGTTCAGGGGGAAAATGCACATTCAGTGATAAGTTTCAATCCGTATGTTAACTTGGACTACCACAACCACATGAATCAGAGCTGAAATAAGACTGGTGAGGAGTAATGACTATTTGATATCAAGTCTGTCAAAGCGAGTTAGACTGTACTGGCAGCCTTTCTGAGCATGGACTTCATGCATGTCATTAGCCAAGCTTCACTAGTGCAAATTCATACAAGGAATAAGAGAAAGGTGCACCTCACAACTTGGCTATCTGCTGAAACCAGCTCCTGAAGCTCTCAATGAACTGCAGATGAAGTTTGCCTTATTTAATTACCTAACAGCAGAAATTCAACAAAAAAGACAGACATTCCTTAAACTGAAGAATTAGCAGATTGAGGGAATGCTGTCAAAATTAAAAGTTAGTTTTGTTTGCTGTCACTGGTCAGTTTAAATACACAAATTTAGTCTTCCGACAGGCAATTTTTCAAGGGCTGTTTAATTGCTACCATTTTTCAGCAGTCAGCATATTTGCAGAATTCCCTGGCATTCCCTGACAACAGCTCTGTGGTTCTCAGAAGCAAGTGCTTTCCAAATGAGCACCATTCCTCACCTACATAGAAAAATGTGCTTGTAAGTAAAAAAAGATACGTAGAGGAGAGACTGCTGCATATCCAGCTGCCAAAGTTCATCTCTTTTTACTCATCCTGGAATGGAAGGTGTCACTAGCCTTATATCCAAGTTAGTGTCCAGTTACTGGGTATTTTTAGTACACTAAAAAATAACCCTAGCTTAGGGTAGTCACACTTACTCTCATTAATTTTATGTTAATATCTGCATCGTGAAGACCCCAGTGACACTGTGTCAATGCTCTTCATGCACTGTAGAAGAGATCACCACACTCACTAAAAATAATACACTCAGAGATATAAGAAAATTTCTGTAAATTAAAGATGTCAAAAAGTTACAGGACTCATTTTCTCAAGTTTCCTGATTGAGTGCTCCCCTTCCACCTACATGTCTCATCACCCTAAGCCTGGATTTCCCCCTTCCTCTGCACAGATCCCCAAGCTCCAGCCCTGCAAGCACCCTGGCAGCAGCTGCACAGCAGCTGAAGCATCACCAAAAGGTGACAGATCCTCTAGCTGCCAAGGACATAAGAAAAGCATGCATCCAGCCCATCGCTATTTTGTGGGGTTTTTTTGGTTGGTTTTTTTGAGAGTTTGCATGTGTCCGAACCAAAGGAACAGGAAAAAGCCAGAAGTTTCCACTCGCCCCAATGGTAAGACTGCATTTCATTTTGTAGAGACACAAATTAACTACAGGAAATGCAAAATCCTACTGCTGGGGCGAGTGGAAATTTCTGTCTTTTCCCTCCCACCCACCATAGTCAACGTATATCTGGGCAAAGAAGTGGCAGATGATGGAAACTCATATGAACCATCCATATATTAGTAAGAGAGGGGCAACCAGAAGACATAGCTATCCCAGGTTACAAATAATACAATTGCATCTCACACAGACCATACATCTTTGGGCATAAATTCAGGCAGAGAACACAGGGGACACGGCTTCTAGTGTATTGAAACAGAAGTTTTCATGTGGGAAGTTCTCAGAATGATTATAGTTTCACAATTACTATTACTAATGTTGCATTAAGGTGAAGGATGGCAAAACACATCAAGAATTGTTGCACACATTCAGTACAGTGCCCAGAACCCAACTCAACAAGCCAAAACCTTTTAGAAAACAGTGCCAATGATTGTGCAGAGTAACTAATGGCAGCCGCCTTGAATCTAAAATAACACAAAATTCATAAAGTCAAGCCAAAGCCAAGACAAGCTATCAGCCAATTTCAACCTCTCTTAGAGAAACCTCCTCTTCTGGGAGGCATCAGAGTTTTCTGAGACTAAGCCAAGTTTGTATTTTTAAAGGCAGGCAGAGCCTCCAGGTCCCAACTACCAGCCAGTTCCCCTTCACTGGGGATGCCCCTTCCTCCCCAGCACTGGCAGGTCAAGCAGCAGCCAGCCTCACCACTGCCTCCCTGTTACCAGAAAAGGCAGAAAAATAAGCATTCTCCACCCCAGCGGTAAGAGATGCCTGCAGCAAGGCTCATGAAGGCTTTATCTTTCCAGACCACAAGACTCTTGGCAGAAATAATCATTAGTTAAGTACGTTAGCGAGCACCAAGACCACACTGCAGCAAGCCGCCCCTCTGGAGCCTGAGCCACAAGGCAGCCCCCAGAACGAAGCTGCAGGCTCTCCTGGCCATCCCACCACAGGGATATGGCCAAGCAGCAGCTCTACCCCAGGAGGATATAGTGAAAAAGACCTCACCAGCCCACAGCAGCTCATTTCTCCCAGCATCATCAGTCCCACAGCATAACCCCAGCCCAGGAGTCCCTCCACACCTACCTGCAAGCTCCAGGATAGCTGCTCCTAAGATAAGGAACAGACTCACCATTATCCTGCACATCCCAAATATATCTGCAGTTCCCTCTCTTCCCCACTAGCAAATCAGCCTCCCACACAATCAGCTGGCTCCGCCTGCTCCAAAAGCCCCACCTGTGCCCACCCAAACTGGCTTCACCTGCCTGCCCTCCCCCCTCCCCACAGAGGCAGGCCAGCCATGAGGTGGGTCAGCGCTGCTTGTCTGCCAGCTCCGTGGGCCTAGTGCAGCCCAGTGTCTGCAGGCCCGTAAGGCCTTTCGTAATGGATCACGAGTTGTCCAGCTTGTACACCAGTCCCTGCCTAAATAGTAAGGGATCCTAGATCACAAATATAAACGAACAGGCAGATCTTGTTCATGAGATGCTAAATGTTCTGGTTTCCTTTCTGAGGGTCCTGTTAGGCTTTTACCCATTCAGCAAGTGGGTTTTTTCCAGGTTGCCTGTGTAAATCACATAACTCCCCCCATACTGACCTACATATCTTGGGCCTTGAATGACAGTTCAAGGAGAAGCCACTTAACAGTATTCAGAGAGCTCAAGTGCTGCAAACCTGACGCACTCCATCTTGTTTTAGCCTCTGCCAAGGGTAAGGGCCCGAGGAGCCCACAGCTCGTGTGCACGGAGGGAAGAGAGGAAGAAGTGGGGTTGCTGTGCCATTAGAGCGTAATGGAAATTAAGGCTAATACAGGGTTTCTTCTCACAAGCGTTCGTTAGCGTGCTTCTGTTCTCACTGAGGAGGAGGAGGAGGTATAATGCGGAGGCAAAGGCAGAAAAGCTAATGGGAGCTAAGGCTTGGGAATGGTCACCTCTAAAATGCAAACAAGGCTTGAGCAGGTGAGTGTACTTGAGCTTGGGGAATAAACACATCATTTCTCTTCCAGAATTTGGGGACTTGAAATCGCGACCCAGCAGCAAACATTTATTCCTCAGCTCGGGCCGGGTGTTGCATATTTAGCAAACAGCAGATGTCGGGGGTGTGTTTTATGAGGCGGGGGAAAGAAGCTGCTCGAGCAAGGCCAAGCCTTGCAGAGATGCGATCGCACGTGACAGACTTTGGGAGGTTCATCTTCCAGAACAAACGGCTTGGCTACAAATTTTGAAGGAAAGGATAATGAAGGAGAGGGATGGAAATGGAAACTGGTGTGGCCTGTGGGTTTATAGTTACCTGGTGTCAGCTGAAGCACTAAGATGTCGCAGCTCCTCTCCAACCCTCTGAACCTCCCATGCCACGGACAGGGCCAGGGACAATCTGCAGAGCTTTATGGGGGCGTCTTATAGAAATGCATCTCTCCCCCCAGCACTATTTCTTCCCTGCTAGCTCTGGCCCTCACAGGCAACCAGACCATCAGTGGGACAGCCACTGTCCCCACCCACACAGGGCTGAAACTGTTCTCTTAAATCACAAATGGAGATTAGCAAGTGAATTATGAACTAAGTAAGGGCATAGCTATTGAGGAAGGGCCAGGTTAGAGAAAGGCTGCTAGCAGAGGACTTGGACCAGTCTTGGTTTAGCACTTTCATTAATGATTTAGTCCAAAAATGAAGAGATCATTGACAAAATCTGCTGGAGATCTGAGGTTGAGAGATGTCATTAATGCAGAGCAGAACGGAGATATCTCACAGGGCAAACTGGACAATTGGGGAGCAATGGAAGTGGAATAAAGCTGAATGGGACAAGGGCAAAGTCATAGTAAAGAGACTAATAATAATACTTTCTGCCAGAAGATAGGAGTTCATCAGCAAAAAATAGCTAAAGGAGGACTTGGATCACCACAACCAGTCAATCACTTACGTAGCTCTACATAATGAAAATCTGGTTTTCAAAGGTATCAAAAGGGCTAGTTTCAGTGCAAATAGGGAAGCAGCACACCATTGCATAGGCTCTCCTGCAAGCCCATGCATTATAGCATGTATACATATGCTCCCTCTGTCATCGAGCCGTACAGGCACAGAGGGCCAGCAGGAGAGGGAAAGCTACCCGAGAAGAAGAGAGGGTTTTTATAACCTATCAAAAGAGAGGCAGAGTGATCACTGCCTAACAATACATATCAGCTTAAACACTACCAAGGGAGAAGAACTATTTAAGCTGGGAATAGGTTTTGGCTCAAGAACAGATAGTCATAAAATGATTATAGATAAATTTCAGCTGGCAGTTAAAAGATAGCTCCTAAGCATTGAGAAGTGAGGGGACTGCAACAGTCTCCCAACAAAAGCAGCAGTACCACCTGCCACAGGCACACAGGCACACACAAAAACCTCTCCAAAATCTCACCAACTGGTTTTGAGACAAATCCTGGTGCCTTCCTAAAAGGTCTCCGTGAGGGGATTGTCTATATTAAGGAACTGGATTCAGGAGGTCCCTTCCAACTCTCTGCGGTATGAGTCTGGTAATTGCTATCACAGAGGAATTATTGGCATTGATGGTCTGACTAAGGCAGTTAATTAATTTACTAACATCAAGAAACAGTAACCTACTTTTGCAGTGCAGCAAAACTGGGAGAGGAAAGGAAAGAAAAAAGCTGCAAGTTGCTTGCCCAGCAAGTACAGACAGACATCTGTAGGAGGATATTCACTCCTCTGGTCACATAAGCATGTCACCACCCCAGGTGGTGCCTTGGGAGACAGGGCTCAGAAACATGTTGGGAGTGCAGCACCAAAAGTATATTAAGGTTATTATAACTGTGCCATCCATCAAAAGAGGGGTAAAAAAAGCCTTGATTGGCTTGAAATTTGAATTGCAGTGGGCTGTGTGATCATACGGGGGTGATACGCAATATATGTAAGCCCTAATGCGCTGCTGTTTGCTCCACACTGACTTAAGGCTGCAGACAGCCAACGTCCACCTCTGGGAAATTATCGCTGGGAATGGGCTTCGGCACCCACCCTGCTCCTGTCAGCAGTGTAGATACACTTGAGAAATGATAAATGTGATAAACATGATAAACATAAGTCAACACTTGGGCTAACAAAGACTCCATCTGTGTATGGATGCTTTGCTGTGGTTCCCAGGAATAAAACTAGCAGTGTCAGCTTCGGAGAGCAAGGGGTGCAGGTGAATACAAAGGACAGAAGGACAAATTTTGTGAGTGGAAAAGCACTGGTGGCTTCAGGAGGAGATCCCTGAGAAGCCCTGAGGCTTCTCTGTTTACAAAAGCAACTGCTCTAGCCAGTCATATAACCTTGGGCTTTAAAGCCCATGATGTCCAGATCCTTGATATCACAGTGGTGTGTGCAGTGGGAGAACCTGGGTTTGGGTGTATTCTTATCTTCTCAAGGAATTTTTGACAATGTCAGGAATGAAGGCATCTGTAAGATGCTATTAGACACTGTGAGAAATACTGGAACTGCACCATGCACCACTCAAACTGGCTCCCGGGTTTTCTTTATCTCAGTTTCCAAAGGTACAGAAATCCAGGAGCAGCTAAAGCCAGACTCCCTGAAGAGGAAATTATTTTCACCAAAGATCTAAACCCCTGGAATGGGTCTGTGTGTGATTTAAAAAACATATATGTTTCTACTTATTGTCTTCCTTACACCTGCCTAAGAATATTTGTGGGTTTTTTTAAGTTCTAAATATTTTAGATTTTTTTACTTTTTATTTTAATTACTTTTTACTGCTCGGACTATTGACATCAGTGATGCAGTACTTTAATGTGCATTATCTCACTTAACTCACAAATCTAATTGGCATCTATGGGGAAGAGTCAGGCTGGAGACAAGTGTGGGCATACCCGGTCTCATGCTTTACTTCTGCATGGGACAGAGTATTCACATGGCTTTTGCAGACACAGCAAGACATTTCTGTGCAATAGGGCTGAGGGGTCTACATAGATTTTTGCAGCTGGCAAATATTCATTACCCAAAGGAAAATAAAGAAAGGAAAAAAAGCATTAACATGCTGAGATGGTAAACAATATAGGTTTCCTAAAAGTCCTGATCATTTAATGATGGCTTAGTCCCTGAGCATTTGGACCTCTCCCAGCCTCGCAGTTGTCTCTAGCCCCAGTGTTTGTCTGGCGTGCGGCACGGTGACAGGAACGGCGAAGTGCTGCGGTGGAGCTGGTGCAGGAAAACCGCAGAGCCTCGCTCGCCGTTGGGCCGGCCGAGGCGAGCCATCTCACACCAGCCTTCCTCAGCGTTTGGAAATGTCAGGTATGTTTGTGCCTCCGCCTCGCCTCTGCCACCAGCCCAGGGGCACACTGGCGGGCGGCTGGGGTGGGAGCGCAGCACGGCGCTGCTGTCGCGAGCCCATGGGTGAGAAAAGCCTCTCCAGATGAGTCACACAGAATTCGGCCTGAGTATTTGTAGAGTCGTCTGGGTCTGATTGCTCCTCCAGCAACTACAGCCCCCGACGGTATTTGTGAGTCTGAGGTGCCTTTGATGGCTGCTTGGCCAGACGAACCCAGTAAGAGAAAAAGCACGGTTCAGGAAGAAGATGGTGGCAGAGCAGGTGTGAAAAGATAGATGTTGAAATGCTCGGTCTGCTTTAAAGTGGCATGCAATTTACGTTCAATGGCATGAAAGGTTTCGGTTTCTTTAATTTGAAAGTATGGGAGGGGAAAAAGAACCCCACACCAAAAAAGCCGATTAGATGAGATCCATCTGATACCAGCATTGAGCTGCCTGGAGATGTACAATGCTGCATCTATGAAGGCCTTGTGTATGTGTGTGCTTATTCTTCAGGCTCAGAAATTTTTTAATGGTAATTAATTTATTTTAATGGTAATCTGCTTTTGGCTCAAGACCTAAACCAAGTGTGCAAGCATTGACCAGCAGGGAAGTCATCCACGTGACATTGCCAAGGTTGCTCACCAGGCAGAACAGTTCTCTCGCACTAAGAACCGAACTCTTTCAGAACCCAGAGTTCAGCTCCCAGGTTAGCATCACACAGTCTTCCAGGCATTGGAAAGTTCCTGACAGCTTTAGGTGCACATCAGAACGGTGTCACAGAGGCCTCCAAGGCCATGCATCAAGCTACAGCAGGAAATGGGGACAGGGTTCCTCCACTTCACAGCCAGAAGGCCCTAGCTGCAGGCAGGTTAGTTCAGCAAGCCCCAGCTAAATCGACAGATGGAGAAACTATTTTTGTCCACATGGACATGACAATTGTTTCTTCAGTACAAGCTCTGCAAGAACCTGAGAAACCACTGACCTCTGTGCTGGGCAGCAGCTGTGGGCTGTCCTCCATGCAAAACCTCTTTGGAGCAAAGACAGCCGGGGGCCATGCAAAGGGACATCTTGCAGCCCTGGTACCTAGCACCTCTCTCACACTTTACGGGTCCCTTTCCCTTTCACTGCATGGCGGATTGATCATCCTCTTCCCCTGACATGCCTGCTTTGAGGGCATAGCTCTGGGGCAGAGGGAGCATATGTATACGACATGAGCTGGGCTCCCTCCACTGACAGTGTCAGCTCTCAGAAGTGACATTTGCTTGCTCAGCTACATGCACAGTCACTGTAGCGCTAGATCAGCCTACAAGATAGACTCCTTCAGTAGCTGAGTATACCAGGCAGCAGTTAGGCATTTATTACTGGGGGGGATTATTCGGAAACACAGTTGAAAACCTCGTTATCAAGGTAGAACACTGCAGCTGCCAGGCTTGCATCCAGTTCCAGCATTTACCCCACAGATTGGTTACTGTGGGAAAAGAGTTTTCACCCAACACCAGCTGCAGCTACCACCGCTGACCACCAGTCAGTCAAGGATTTACCAAAAGGAGAGAGAAAAAAAGGGGGGGAAAAAAAGGGGGAGGGGGGAGAAGCAGATGAGGAGAATGTAGCATCTCAAGAGATCTTTTTAAGTTCTTCATGACTAAATAATCATTCATTTGGTTATGAAGAACTCTCTGACCCTCCGCCCACGGCCGGAAGCCGCTGTGCAGCAGGAACTATTTGTGAAACCGCTCCATGGAATATCAACATACTGTAGGTTCAATATGTCTGATGTGCATTTGTCTCACCTTTCCCACGGCCCCCCACAAACTAAAAATTAAGCATTGAGTTTATTTAAGAATCTTTACTCTTTTTTTTTTCAATTTAAATTATACTTCCGAAATACAAGTAAAAAAACCTCGCAATGGAATATGTTGCTAATTTCTACAAAATAGTCTAAATAATAATGCACTTACATCATTTACACAATTTACCTTCACAATAAAATAGGAGCGCTTAGATCAATATTTACATATTGACAGAGAACACGGTCATGCAGCCATCTGCTTCTGGTGCTGTCTCCTGCTGGAGTACCTCCGGGAGTCCGCAGCCTGCAGTTGCACGCAAATCCTTCTGCAGGGAGAAAGCCCTACCAAAATCTTTCTAGGTGCAGGGACCTGCCCATAGGGTGCCAAAGAGACCAAAATGGTGGCAAATATTTGCTTTTTCATCTTAAAGCTGCCACTGTAGCACATCAGCACACATCGATGAGTTATTTAAGGAATTCCCTGATATAGAATTTTGCTTCGCTATATTAGGCACTTCATTATAAAAGTTATTTATTATGGCTTATGCAAAACAAGTCCCTTTCCTCAGGATACATACTTGCCAGAGTCAGTGGGAGAAAGAGACGTGTCCAAAGGCACACTTTGAGCCAATGTTTTGGGTTAGCCTGCATTAGAAATTTAGATCATATTACTTAAAATCAGTCCTGAAGGAAGTATTTTATCAAGACCTGATCTTTCCAGCAAGTCAAGCAGTCAGTGTATTTTAAAGCTTAGTATATCTGCACTTTTCCCCCAAATTATTGGTAACTAGAGCTTTCCCTCTTACAATAAGTTAACTACTTACATCCATGCTGTTCAGTGTGCCGTTGGGTGACATATCCCACGTATGATTGTCTTAAAAGAGTACACCGTAGGTTGAGGGATTATTTACATATCTTAACATGTAGAAAATAAAGTTGTAACTTACCAAATAATAAATATAGATCAACAGAGTACAATATTGAAATAAAATAAATTAGAATGATTCTCCAGGTGTTGAATTGCCTCCCTTAAGGCCTGAGCCAGAGACCATAGGGAAAAAGAAAAACAACACACAGTGATGTTTTTTCAATGGCTCAAAAAGGTTTTGAATAGGGCTCCTTATTAGACACTGGCTGTTTGAAATGAGATGTTTAGCTAAGCTGACAGGTATTTGAAATCTATATGATCAAACAGCAAAACTTACCTCTAAAAGGAGTCTTTTGGGTAAAACAATTTAGACCAAACATTAATACTGCGTTTATTAGGAAGAATATAGTTCTTGCAGATTGTCTCGACATTAATTCAGCAGCAAGTAAATAAGCATACAGTTAAGAACACAACGTATTTGTGAGGCAAATACGTGTTAGTGCACTATTTTCCAAAAACTTCACTCCTCAGCTACATTTGTGCATATTTCAGAATGCTTCTAACTAGACAGTTAATAAAAGTCTTCTCATGACTATAGCTAAGTTTGCCATTAAAAAAGTTAACTGAAATACAGTTAGGAGTAACTTAGTCAAGAGTGACACCAAACTTCAGGTCCAACTGTATCAGAACACTGAGAAATTTGGGATCTTAGTAAAAATCTTAAAACTTAGGTCTATCAAACAAAATTAAAAAAAAAAAAGAAAAAAGATTAGAAGCAGTGAATCTGCTCTCAGAATTGCACGCTCACCAGGTTTGTAAACTCTACAGGAAGTTAATGATGTTCGCTATAAGAGGTATAATGTAGATGCTCTATGCAAAGCAGTGCAGATGCTTTGTAATTTACTTCATGTCTCCTTTTTCTCTCCCTTGAGGATTAAGCATTTAAAGTAATTCAGTAGCTAAAAAGTCTGTCTTAGAGGAAAAGCTCTGGGTTTACATGGAAGGGGGGGTGACAGGAGTCCACGTGGATGCTAGCCTGGCATGTGCGGAGGCATCGTACTGGCTGTCGGGCAGGTCGGTGGGTGCCCCGCCGTCGTACAGGGGGGAGGCGGAGGAGGCGGCAGCGACGGGGTGCGGCAGGGCGGTGTAGTGCGCTGGAGAGCCACGTAAAAACTGGGAGCTCAGGCCGTTGGACATCCCGCTCGACTGAGACACCGGTGTGATGGTGCTGTTACTCACAGACCACAAGTTAGGATACTGACTGAAAGAGGGAAAGTGATAAATAAAATAGGTTATTAGTGACTTGAGTGCCTGCTGGCAGTTGCTCAGGTCTCAACACAGCTCCCAAGCTGGGTTCGTTTGCTGGAGAGAGTGAGTTTTTTCAGGAAGCTCCCAGCCACTGCGAGGTGGGAAGGACCCCCAAGCAGGAGGTCATGTTCATGGCACCCCGCCAATAAATCTAACCGCCCTGTTTTCCCAACAGCAGGTCCAGCACTGGGTATGCTGGCAAATTTTAAGCCAAGCTGAGGAATGAACAGGCTGGCCTGAAAAATGCAGAGGTTTGAGAGCTGATTCCTGGGCCATGCCGTACCCTTTCCTAAGGGGAAAGCCACATGATGGAGGTGGCTGGACACAGCAGCTGTTGGACCCAGACAGGTTTGAATCCATTGCCAGGAGTCTGTCAAAACCCTAATTCCCCTGGAGTGCCTCTGTAGTCAGGGAGGGACAGATGCCTCCAGAAAGCAATTCAGCCCTCCTAGAACCTTGTTCATCATCTCATGTTAGAAGGGGAAGAGCTAGATCGATGGCTGCAGATTGCACGGATACTACAGAAAGGGCTGCTTAAAAGGAAAAAAAAACCTTCTCAGGACACTACAGCCTCCACGCTCTCTCTCTCCTCTGGGTATGTATATACATGCACACATATGTGTAAACACACATATGAATTAAAACAAACAAGCTGATTCAAGAGAAACACTACAAGAAAAAGTTCAGTCCTGCTGTGTAATACTACACAGCGCTTTCTACCTATCAATCCCAAGCAGTTTAGCAAAAAAGATAAATATTCTTCTTACTTTACAAATAAGGGCTTGGACAAAAGGGATGGCAGAAATGCCTTACTTCAGGTCCCACAGTTCCAGTTCTATGGGTTTTATCTACTGGACAACTCTTAGTGCAGCAACTGAAACTCAGTGGACTTAGCAACTTTCCAAATATGTATCCTGGGAGCCAGACACGGAAAGGAGTGCTAGGAGGACCTGTTTACTTCGTTAACATATGTTCAGGACAAAACTTATATTCAGTAATATGGTTATTTTATACTGGGTAGTAGTACATACTCTGATTAATAGCTAAGTGTCTGTGTGCATGGTTCAAATAAAAATGCCTTCCACAAACAGAGTGGTGGATCTGAATTGCCAAGAAGGATGCTCAAACCTCAGCCCTCTGTGGTTAATAGCAAAGATTTTACCACCTTATCTGTATTTCTTTGAATTTGCAAGTTTAGCTCCAAGGGACTGACTGTAAACTAAATCTCTGCTAAAGGATCTGAAAGTTTAATTAAGATAAAAAGTACAAAGAGGAGAAAAGACACATTTATATGATCACAAAATGGCAAAGGTTTTCACCAAGTGTATAATCCCATGCTATGCTGGCTTCTGTGGCAATGCTCAGGTAAAGAATTACTGCCCCAACCGCTTGCTCCTTCTCCACAGTATGTTTCGCTGCCCCTTCATTTGTAGCAGAACAAGGGTTAGTGGAGATGGATGGGAAAGTGGTGACTCGCTAAAATGAAACAGATCAAAAATAAACTTTTTAAACACCATTCTGCTTTTAAGCAAAATGGAGATGAGGCTTAAAAGAGCATCCTCAAATTCAATGGATATTTGTCTAAGTGATTTGCAATCCTTCATCTGTCAAATATTGCTGCCACAAGTATCTACATTTCCAAAACCAAAACATAAAAAAATAGTTTTTATCTGTTTCTTCAATCTTTTCCTTGTAAATAGGCCTTCTCAGTACCCCCTCCCCCAGATGGCCGATGAGTTGCACATGGCCATAAGGATTTCTGCTGACTCTTTACCTCCTTTTTCAGCCTTCTCTTCCTGGAAAGTATCAATATAGCCATTTGAGGGCCACTGAGGGATGGACTCCTACCTGGAGCTGGTAGCTGTGACAGTGCTGTGACTCATGGGCAGCATCGTCGTGTGTGAGGGAACTACTAGAGAAGACCAGTTGTCATGGGACTGCAGCATGGAAATCTTTACCTTCTTTTTCAGCCTTCTCTTCCTGGCTGAAGTATCAATATAGCCATTTGAGGGCCACTGAGGGATGGACTCCTACCTGGAGCTGGTAGCTGTGCCAGTGCTGTGACTCATGGGCAGCATCGTCGTGTGTGTGGGAACTCCTAGAGAAGACCAGTTGTCATGGGACTGCAGCATGGAAAGGCAGGCAGAGGAGTTATCGGCATAGGCTGCTGAGAAAACAAGCAAGCACTTAAACACACTAGAATCAGGCTAAATAACAATCTTGTATTCACATGCAATGTATAGCTTTAAACCACCCTCCCCATTACTGCCTTGCAAAAAACCAAACTTCACATACACAGAGATAAATGAAGTCAGCTACCAGTTGTGTCAAGTTTACACTTTCACTGGCATGCCCCTGCTGGTGTGTTGTTTTGCTCAACTTACAACGGCAAAGTTTTATTTCTGTGAAGAATCTATGGCCAAAAAGCTGTCTTCAAACCATCTGCTAATTCAGCCCATGTTTACTTATTCGGTTAGTGGGAAGAGGAGGGCTCCTTACTTGCACTACCCCCATCACTCTTCTAGGGCACCTTCTTTATCTCCATCATCTACATTGGCAGTAATGGTCTAGCAGCTCTGGATTACAAGCATATGGCTGGATCACACATCCCAGTTTTGAGCTGAGCATGCCACCACGGGCTCTGGATTCTACCTTAGGGACCATCAGGAGTGATTGGACTGTGGCTTAAACTACTCAGCTTGTGGCCAAGACTGGCTGGCCAACACGGCAGTGGCACTAGGAAGCTATAAAGGGAATCCTGTGCAGCCATCCATAGCCCAAAAGAAGTTGCTGTGGCAGCTGGCTAAGGGCAGAAGAGGTTCCTTGCTGGGGACCAGGGAACAAGAAGGAACACCAGAGGTGTTTCGTTCTTTTATTCTGTTTCAAGTCATAAAACTTGCATAAAATCTCCAAGAAAAGTCCACAGAAAGCTAGTTTTCCACTTTAAAATGAAATGCAAAGCTACATATAAGATTGGTCAGGCTGCATCTAGAAGGCTGTGTATTACTTCACAATTCAAAATATTAAATATTTTTTTCAAATGGGAACCTTCATGGCTGAAGGGCAAAAAAACATCGTTAACAGGCCTTTGCCAGAAGAAAGGAAAAAAAAAAATTTTAAAAAAAAAAAATCACTATTAAAAATGCCTTTCTCTCCTCTCCCTTAAGTACCTATGGCTTAAGGCACTAAGCCTTAAGCTATTTGGCTACTTCCGAGCACAACTTTTAAAGCCCTGCAGTCTACTCAGCTCCATATTGTTTCTGTGTATCCAGTTGTGACACATTAATTGAGAACAACCTTTATACACTGATGTTAACTACAGCAACAGGCAAGTAAAACTGACAGAATCAGGCCCTCAATTATTATGTGTTACATAATACAAGTGACACTAACAGAACCAGACATATACTTCTTCATCATTTCATTGTATTACCTATAACTAATGATTAAAATCCTCACTTTCAAACTTAACTTTAAAAAAAAAGTCAAAGTAAGTTTAAGCTCACTGGTTACAAGAATTCAAAGGTTGACAAAAAGTCACGGTAAGTTTAAGCTCACTGGCTACAAAATTACAAGACGGCAAAGCCAGCACAATAGAATCTAATCAATTAGCGGGAGACAGTTCTACACACCCTCAGTTTTTCCACCGTAAAGAGACTGGGGACATGTACTCATCGTCCCTGATTCTTTGCAACGCTGGCCCCAAGCCCTCTGCGCAAACTGAGCTAGATAGCGACCTCAATTTCTGTGGCATCGCTCGAGATGCCCACCGCTCAAAGCTCGCACCCCTCGGCTCATTTCCCATCTTTTTACAGAGCTGCAGCATCAGACTTACTTGGCGAGTTGTTTCTATGGGTGTAGGGGTTGGGGTAGGGGGCAGGACGGTGGTTCCTCAGCGATGAGTACCTTTCACAGCTGTGAGCAGGGGAGAGCGACAGGGGGGCTCCAAACTGAGGGTGAGGATTGGCAGGTGGGCACAGAGTCCCAGTCCCAGGAATAAGCCAACTACCTACTGTGGGGAAGCAAGAGGTTTGTAAGATGGGTACGTCATGCAGCCAGGCAGGGAAAGAAGACAAATAATCGATCAGCAAGTAAAATGCACACTCGGGAAAGGAAAGAGAGTTTCAACATGGCTGAAAAATCTGGATCTTTACAACTTTCTTAAACAATCCTATGAAGGAAAATTAGACAACAGCTTAGAAAAATCCTCGTGTCAAGCTAACGTTATTTTTTAAATTACCATTTAATTACAATCACAGTAAGGAAACACTGAAATGGTTAAACCCTCCCTTACGTAGGTAGTGTGTGCTCAGCGATTGTTAGTGTAATCTTCAGTTTTAAATTGCTCTTTGGGGGGTCTCAATCTATAGCTAAGCTCTGAGGTTTCTCAGACTGCTAAGAAGAGCTCTTAAAAATTAAGTATTTTCACTGAAACAAAATAATTCCTACTGCAACTCAACTTTATAGGCTGCAGACATTTTTTGGCAACAATCTGTTAAAACAGAAATCATTAAAACACTAATGCTTTTTATTAATCTGAAAAAAACTTTTTAAGCAAATGCCCCTGATTTTCTTAAAGTACTTAAAACATAAGTACCATTTCAATAATTTCTGCTGTATGTTGAAATAAACTTTTGTCTCCATATCCATATGAATATTGCTTGTATATAAAGGTGACTGTTCTTTTGGACATGGAGGTAACTGCAAGATTCTATTAAAGGATTTTGAATGTGATACAGAAGTCTTAGCCACATACACGCAGGTCATGTTTGTACAACCATAAACATGCATGAACCACAATCATAAGGATTGGTAATATTATTCTCCCTATGAACTAAAAAGCCAGCCAGCAAACACCACTCTCAAAGTTTTGCTTAACTTAACAGATGAGATGGAAGAAATCAAAGTTATGTTCATGACGCAGAACGAAAGGAAACGTACACTGCGAATACCCAGACTGCTGGTTGTCTCCCACTTCCTCCATCATGTCTTTGTGATCAGTTCTATAAAAGAAACCGTGTTGTATTAGTTAAGAATATACTTTTACAAATCTATGTAAAAAATCCACATTTTAGAATTGAGTTAAGAGCTCTCACCTTTCTTTTGCATCAAGAAATGCCTTTGCAAATGGATTGTATTTAATTTTTAAAGCTGTGATCTAAAAACAACAACAAATATCTTTATTTGCAAGTATCACCATTCATTCTCATACAGATATTAGGATTTGAATTAGGACTATCCATTGAAGTTAGTGAAATCACAGATTTTTGAAGAAATAAGATTAGGCCCATAATACCACCCTATGGACATCAATTAAACATCCCCTAAGGTCTGAAGTACTAGTGGAGGGCTAGGAATTAGTCCCTCTGCCAAATTCAAAGAGACTGAATTGCCTGGGTTTATTAATCAGCTGAGGAAACAGCTAAGAAAGGTAGTACACTAAAGAGCTATAAAAAGCTTCATGTTTCAAGCCAGAGCAGAACGGGCATCAAAAAAATCTCAAAAAGATTGGTAATTTACAGATTCATTAAACATGGATGTGCATTTTGGCTAACAGAGAAAGTCAGTTTTGAAAACGGCACATCCAGTTATTTCAGTGCGTAGCTGAAAATGACAGCTGTATTTCTTACCACACTTGTTTGCCCCACAGAATCTTCTAAGAACTACTCTCCTGCAATGAATTTGCAGTACATATTGAGACAAACAGCGATCAGAACTTTGTGCTAATATACATTCATAGGGCTTTTATATATATTAATTTCCTTCTTTATATTTAGCTTCAAAGAAAGCACAAAAGAACTGAAAAACTTGAAATGAGATCCATTATTTTGCCCTGTAACATGCACTTTGCCCCTTGAAACCTCCTGGTACTTGCATCCTTTCTTCCCTGCTGTGCATACCTCCTCATTCTGGTAGGCCGTCACGGCTATAAACTGGGTCTCTGGGAAGGAATGGCTGGTGATCATCCGCTGTGGGCCACCCACTCGCACTATATGAATCCTTGGCTCATACTTGTGCAGGGAGTTCAACATGATCTGTGAGCAAACGGACAGAGCAGGTAAGCAGTGACAGAGTGGCGGCAGATGCTGGCAGGCACAGAAAGCACTCGGGTTTTAAAGCATCTAATGATCCATCTTTCCAGCAGAGGAGAAAGAGGCAACAGGTACGAATAAACCCTAAAACCGAAGCTGTAAGAAAAGGAAAGGAACACTGCAGTCAGACACCCCAACTTTTTGCCTAGTTCTCCTCATCCCTGTTACTTGACAGGGCAGCTTGCGGGTCACAAACACGTTGGTGATAAACAGCCAGAAAGATGCATCTACTACACCGTTGGCATTATCAGATATTCGGACCAGAAAGACATTTTAAAAAAGAAAGCCAAAACATCAGGGTACCCGTCCTCGGCGGAAAGACCAGCTCTGCTGAAAGAACGCAGTTCGGGGGACAAAAGAGGGAGAAGCGCGACCCACCCCACGCCAGCACGTTTGATAACAGCAGTATAAAAACGAGCATCAGGGAGGGCGGGAGCGGTGGG
>NW_009193996.1:0-2853 GCF_000690835.1 Fulmarus glacialis
TATGATTCTATGATTCTATGATTTGGAACTGCACTTCTTTTTACTGTTATGAATATGAAAGAATCAACAGGAAAAAAACCAGGGTTTATTGGGATAAGAGGGTTTGAATAGACTTGAAAGTGAAAAAGATCTTAAGCTTCCAAAGTAGTGGGTTTTTTGGACAGCTCGAGACCTTGAAAGTAGGAATAGTGCTGCAGTTGCTTTTCCTGCTGTGACTGATAAACAACTGCTGTTTTCGTATCTGCTCACAGCTCTTGGAGAGTGTTACCTGCCAGAAATCCCAGTGCCATCAACTGAAGAAGTGAGTGTATTCAAGTCCTACAAGATATTACAGTAAGTTTAGTTGTTTTAATATTGGCATTGTTCTACAAGGATTCTTGCCTTATCCTTCAGTAACTGAGAGGCTCCACCAGTACTGCCCAGTAACAACCAGTGGGAGCAGCCTCCTCTGAGGGCGCACAGGCTCTGCTCCCCACCCTCTGTGAAAAAACATGGACTTTTGTTCTTTGAAGCAGAGAGAAGCCCTAAAAATATTGGATATTGTAAAAATTTACACACACCCCCCGGAATGCTGTTTACAGCTTAGGGGGGGAAAATTCACACAAACTCTCTCCCATGGTTTTGTTGAGCAACAGGTAGAGGGAAACTGAACAGAAGCTGTGAAGCTCTCTGGCAAAGGCTTTCCTTATTTGACACTGCTTCTTCACATTAGGTAGTTGTTAATTACACTTGAAAAGGCTCGTATTTGAAAATTGTCTTAGAAAGCATGAAAAGTATTTTTGCTTGTTTATTTCCCATGTGCAAACTGAGAAGCTTCGTGTTCAGTCGATAACCAGTAGCCGTAGGAACCTACTTTCCATAAAAAAGTCTTAAAAAATTCTTTCATCCCAGAGAGTATTCTAAAAATAAACATTTTCTTTACTCTGAGGAAACAGTGTGGGGATTTTTGTTTTAGTTTTGTTTTTTACCAAATAAGTGGATTTTGATTCCTGGCAGCTGTTTTTTTCCTTAAAATTTCAAACAGTTTCATAACAGTATTGTTTTGACAAAGTAATAATTTTCCAAACACTCTTTTTTTCCCTTTAAGCCAAGACAAGTTAGTATGCATGGGCATTTTAACACATCTGGCTTTAAAACACCCCTTTAAAATTCATTTTTACAGGAATTGCTGTGTTATTTGTTACCTACATTATTTCTTCTCTTTAAGTCAAAAAGAAATAACTAACCAATAACCTCTTCTATTCTGTATCTGAAACTCATACAAAAAAATCCCTCAAATGCAGTTATCTAAATAACATACTTAAAACCTGAACTATGAATAGAAATTAAAGGCTATAGAGTAAATTTTTTTTTCTCATTTTTGCAAATTATACCAGTTGTCTTCCTACTTTATAGCTGTCTTTTATCTTCCAGCAGTGACACCCACCATCTGACTTATGATCTCTCTACAGGAAGTCATTGAGTGACACAATAGAGTTAATGAATCGGTCTTTCACCTCCAAAAACCTGATCTAAATGCTAGCCTGAGATAATGAGCATGATGGAGTTCAGTAATGTCAGCAGAGTATTAACTTCTGTTTAAAGGAAGAATGAGCACTGGCAGGAAAATGGATTTTAAGAGAGATTTGGAGCAATTGCACCTGCATGCATTATGGCAACTCTAGCCTTCCTTCATTAGAGTCATATTCACATTATCTCTTTGCCATTTGAATAGAATTTGGCAGAGGTTTATCTGCAGAGCGTATCATTTATCAGGGACCTTTCTAGATATTTAAGTTCCCTACCACTGTAATATCTAAGCACCACACCTTCAGTACCTGGCAGTTCAATGTCAGGATAGATCTATACAGAGAATCAGAGAGGAACACTTAACCGGTCAATAGTAATATTTCTTATCACAGACATACATAATGGCAATATATTTCAGGAAAAAACCCACTATCATCTGGTAAGCACTGAGTTAACTGCAGAAGTCAGCAGGACTGACAGAGTGTTCCTCTTCCCAGCGCAGAAAGGCCAAATACAGTTTATTTCACTGAGGATCGCTATCCCTACTGACAGTGGATTATTGCGATGCACTGGAGGCCTTTAGCACCTATAATCATAACTCCCTTGTTCCTTTTGGGAGGGACTCGTAAGAGGTCAGCAACACCTTTCCAAGCACTTCATCATTCACAGATACATACTACAAACTGTCAAACCATCTGGCCAACGACAAAAAAAAAGTCTTCAAGTGTGTTGGCATATTTACACCATCTTTCCAGCTCTCACTCTTTGTTGTTCCTGACAGATGCCGCCTGCACTCTCACGGGACACTTTCCTCAGTCCAGAATGGGAAGCATCTCCCATACTTTTCCCAAATTCTTGACAGGTTTGTAGCTGTGCTGGTCCAGAGATGTCATTACTTATCTTAAGGCTACTTCAAAAAGTACAATATTTGACATAAAAAGGTCCGTGTGCCCATACCAAATGCCCCCACCCACTTCCAAGCTTCCACAGGCTCTCCAGAACAGAAGGGATGGTCTAGTTATCTTGTCAGTTAAGACAGTATTTCCTCTGAAAAGCAGCAGCACAATGGTAGATTGCAGTGTTAGTCGGTTATTCTCAGTCTGCACTTTTGATTTCACTGCTAGACACAGGACTGGAAAGAGGAGCTGGCTGCCAGGGAGCAATGGGGAAGGCTGCCACTCCCTAGCTGGAGCTACATCAAGAAGCCAAACAAAAGAAGAAAACCCCAAGCAGTAAACCCCAGAACTCACCACCACTAGCAAAAATAAGTCTGAAACAAGTAAAAACCTTACACAACAGCAACAGCAATTCCTTCCCCACTTTTATCCCCACTGAGTCTCTTTC
>NW_009193996.1:2884-15143 GCF_000690835.1 Fulmarus glacialis
AACTTCATGTGTCTTAGGGGAGAGACAGTAATTTTCCTTAGTGTTCCACAAAACTGTACAGGAGAACCAGGTTGTCAGAGCTAACAGGGTAGCTGCGCTGTTACCCTCGCTCTGATTTTTCCCTTACACAACAAAATTCAAGCTTTCACCTCAAAAATAACACCAAACCAAACCAAAAACACAAATCAGGTATTTACAAACCAACCACTGAAGCTTTTCAAGGCAATGAAACGCTGAATGCCCTAAGGAAACCAGGATTTTAGAATAGTGAAATAGTTGGTACCAGCATGCATACACAGAAAACACCATCTTCACTTCTTAGCCAAATGAGCTTTATTTTTTTCTGAGTGGCAGCAGTATCTGAGCAACTTGTTCCCTGAACAGCCATTGGCACTCTGCACTCTCCCGCAGACTGACATTGTTTATGCATTCACCGGTTTTGTGTCTCTTTGACTTTAGCCTTCCACTCCCAACAAAATATATCTATCGATTACAGCAGGCAGACTGTAAACAGTTTGCAGGTTGGTATTCTGGAGCCTTAACCATTACTGTCTTTTTACTTTCTTCTTGGTTTTTTTGGTTGGTTTGGGTTGCTTTTTTTTCCTTCACAGTTCTTGATTGACCCCTAACTACAGTCCATAAATAAACAGCTTTAATACAGCCTTGTCCTCCTCTTGCCCTCTCCTGCCTTCCCCTCCGCAGCCGCCTGCAATTCCCACCGAAAGGCTGGTTCAGAGCCTCTCAGCTCACATGTCCGTACCCATGTTTATCTGAACCCAGTCTATGCTTGTCTCCCATCAGAAGTTAATTTTAAACTTAAACAGATGTTTGTCCCCAATGTTGACATAGTTGATATATTTAGAAGACAAATTTTCTCTTGGCCTTTGTTATTCTAGATTAAACAAGCCAAATTCTTCTCGGGTGTGACCGACAGGGTGGTTTTGCTTGGTCGGTGCCCCGGGCCAGTAGCAGAGCTGGACCCGAAGCCAGGCAGATCTCTGTGTGTGGATACCTGCTCAGTGCTGTGCTTGAGGTATTTAGTCCTGTCCCTCAGGGCCTGCATACACCAGCAAGGATCAGGCTAGGTCCACTTCTGCACTGATGCAAGTATATGATTTTTCAGTCCTGGACGGCTTTGCTTTGGTCAGAATACAGGTGGAGAAAATGCACCTGGATTTGTGAAGCAGGACCTCAATCTCTTCTTGGACATGGTCTCCAACCCCACAGTTTACCGAGGTTTTCCCAAACATAGCTGTTAAACAGTTGAGCTCTCTTCTGTTCATGGAAGATTGTTATTAGCTCTTAAGAGTGTGTCCTTACACTTGGTAAAGCTGAGATGGTTTCCGATAGTTTTGAAGGTTTTATTTGTTTGTTTGCTGTCAGGCTCAGAGCTGTAGCACTTGGTGTAGGTCATACACTTGCCCCAGTAGTATGACCCAGGACTTGCTTACAGACTGCATGAACAGAGCACTCAGTGGGGTACCGATGTGTCAAAATGCTGAGCAGGCACCACCAAAATGCTGAATGTAGCACACAACTCAATGCCTTCTGCATCAGGGGCTTGGTATCTTGCTTGGGATCCGCAGACATGCAGACTTAAAGACCTGCAGGGCCTGACGTGAGCACAGCCCAGGAAACACTGCTTTAGAGTGCATATGCATGGGGGGAAAGGAGGAACGTAACGATGTTTGGAAAGGAGTTATCTTTTGCTTTTACTGTCTGCCTATTCACCCCATTTGTTCTGTGCTCCAGCTGAGAAGGAAACTCTTAGATGTACTGGAGTGTACTGTAATGGCACATTTGCTCAGCTACATTAAGTTTTGGTGTGTTTCTGTATCTCACGTGGCAGTCTTATATTTTTTAAATTTTTATTTTTAGCTTTAAAGGTGCATTATGATAAGATTTAGGGGATTTTGGGGGGATATGGGGGGCGTGGAGGTCATCTGTTAATTTCTTCCAAAAGTGTGTGGCAGGTCAGCAGAAAGGCTCTCCTTGCCTCGTCCTAGCTGCAGGACACTAAGTCCTCCTTTTCCTCCTGGAGATGCCACCTTCCCCAGAAACTCCTGGACATGGCCGGAGGAGGGAGGATTCCCAAGTGAAGGACAGGGCAGACAGAAGGAAAAACTGAAGAGCCAGAGCCAGCAAGGAAACAGCACAACAAGCACAGGTGGGTGACTCCTGAGGAAAGCAGCATCAAAACCACAGCCAAACAGGAGGTGAGAAAAAAAATCACCCTTTCCTAAGTTTTGAGAGATGTGGTGACTCAGAAAGTCACCGAGTTGTTAGTTTGAAACTAAGATTGGATGTGGAGTCCGGCTCTGCTACGACACTCAGGACTGGAAAGATCCTCAAGTTCTCTTCTGTCTTCCACTTCCATTTTGAGTTTTCTCGGATTTCAAAGTACGTTCTGCTAGTTTCTGTTCTGAACAAAACTGGCTTATAAATCTAAAAAAGCCCTTTTAATCTTCTGGGAGTGATTACTTTCAAGGAAGAGGTTTATGCAGATCTGCCTCAATGTTGTAGTTTATTCAGGGTGAGCATCTATAGAGCTCCAAAATATATCTTTGTCCTGCATGGTGGTGGTCGCTGCGGCTTTTGACTGTGCTCCAGGAGGAGAGCGCAGGTTCAGGCTCTGCGGCTTCATTCTGCTCCTCGTTCGCTGAAGTCAGTTGACCGTACAAACCGAGCAGACAACAACTTGAATTATAGTTTACTTGTTTATGCCTTCTTCCCAGCTGAGTATTTTGTGTTCACAATTGTATTTCAAAATGTAGCTATCCAGGGTGTCTCTGGATATGCTCAGAGCAAAATAAGAAATGGCAGAGCCACATTTTATATGGTGCTGTGGTCAGATTAATAAACCTTGCAAGCTTTCCAAATAGTATGTTGTTGTGCTTGAGCAGGGCTTGCCACCTCAAGCACAATGTCATCTTAAATATTGTTATGTAGCTTCTGCATCTTCGAAGATTTGTGTCCAGGCAGCTGAAAACACAAAGTGACCAGGCTCATTTTCATCTGCAGAATACCAAGTAACGTACCTAAAAAAATTTGTATTTGTGCCAAAAACATGTACACAGAAATGGTAGCTATATTTCCAAGCTTTAGGTTTGGTTTTAAGCAAGCTAAGAAAAATAGCTTTATTTTAAAATCAGCAACCGTGTCTATTAAAAGGTGTGATACACCAGAAACACATTAAAATAGCCTTATGTGAATGCACAGTATGCTTCCAGTGATAATACTAACAATGTGTCTTATGTACATAATCTTACTTGCACGAAGGACTAGCAGGGTTCTGCTTTTTGTGACCGTATACGTGGTGGAAAATTGACCAGATTAATGTTCACTTGACAAGCTGAGATCTCAGGTACACTAAAAGGTGTTTTAATGACCAGTGTAAACAACGCCTGTGGTTTTAGCTGGCAGTGAAATGTCTTTGAACCTGTAAAATAGGAATGGAATACAGGCTGTGTTTGTAGGATGGTGAGGATAGGAATAAGGGAAAGGGAAGCAGTACTTATAAAGCATTGCTAGAAAGTTTCCTATACCCAAAGTCAACCACAAAACCCAGGAAAATGTATTTTTAAACTTTCTTAAGTAGTGCAGCGTGCCCTGTTTCTTAGGGGAAGAAATCTAGCTCAGCAGCTTTGTGCTATGGCAATTAGGCTGCTGCCAGCTAGCAGGCAGCTCTCTAAACCACCCAGCAGTTAACGAAGAGGCTGCAATGCAGGTATAGACTGGCTACGCTTCCTGCAGTAAGGAAGCTACCTTTTGTTACTTGAAAGCACTTTTCACATTTTTCATATGTTCAGGCAGAAATCTACCCAGAATTTTTCTTCCCCAGGAGAAATTCCCATTTTTGTGTACTTGGAAGTCTCCATGATTCAGGTGGAGAAACAGAAACTAGCTGTGAGGAGTTCAGAGATTTCAGTTAAACCTCATTCATGTGGAAATTATTTGGAATTCCTGGGAAATTCAGTTCATTTGCCAGTTTTTGGGCCTAACCAAACTGAAAAGACCTCAAGGAGCTCACCCCAGTCCTAAACCACAGGATTTAGCTAACAGTGCCAGTGATGATTTGAGCAACCCCTCCTAGCTCAAAATAGGCATCTGCATGTTTTCAGGATCTGAGAGACAGGTTGCAGTCATGACTGGGTAAGAATAGGAATGTTTTCCTGTAACGAACAGGAAAAACTGCACTGACCTCCAGAATGAAGAATTAGAGAAGAACCTCCTAAGCCACTGGCAGAAGCAAACAGAAGCTTCTGCTTCTTCAGTTTACTGTGTCTGAGACATAGAGATAGGTTGGTTTTGTTATTACCTAGTATTGGTATTGCCATACTGTAACATGCATGTACTTTGGAGTTTCCAGTGTTTTAAGAACACATTCAACATCCAGACTCCAAAAAGTCCTAGACTACTATTTAATATATATTTTTAAAAGGAAGAAAACTCCGCAGCCGGGTCAATATTAAATCTCTTTCTGTTGCATACAGAAATAGAAAGCCAGAGAAATTATATTTTATACAGTATGGTTCTTTTTCCTGAAAAGAAATCCATTTTCACATGATAAAGACCTTGAGAAAGGTGAATGAAAGATTCAATACATTAAGTTTTCTAGACATTCTACTGGCGGTGCTAATTTCAATGGAGAAGAAGGAAGTTTTCAATTCTTTCTAAATTTGGGAAGACAATAGATCTGAAAGAAACTGTTAGTAATTCTGTGGTCTAGATTTTGACCTTTACAGTCATACAGTTTGTTATTTTTAATTTACATTCAAGTCATTTGGATTTCATTTTGAGGACAGAAAACAGATCAGAAATACACAGTGTGGTTTCAAAAACTTCTTTGAAGTGAAATTTGACTCATGCGGTTACTGCTACTGGTTTTGTTGCTTGAACTGTCTGAAGAGTTTCCTAACTAGATTTATTGAAAATAATTTCTTAAAACCCAGTCCTTCCTAGAACACCTATAAAAAAAAAACAGAGAAAATAAACATTAAGAGGGAAAAATAAAACTAAAGAATCTGATTACACTTCATAAGATAGAAAGTTATGGAAACCATCTTAATGGTGTCTCTTCCGGTTATTTAGAAAGGAGAGGTCATTGTAACCCAAGTAATTCCTGTTACTACATCAGGATTTATGACTAGTGTTAAGGGGAAAAAAACCCGAAGGTTTTAAGAATTTGGAGAAAAAAATACGTATTATTCCTGAAAATAAACCAAAGCTACTGTTTGCGTTGTATATGGTAAAACAATAGCATGCTGTGGGACACTGAGTGAAAGAGAACAATGTACCATGATGCTTGTATGTCATGTTGATACCGCTCCCTTGTCTGAAAGCTCACGGCCCAGCGGTACCTCGGCCCAGGAAGGGACAGTGCCATTCAGTGCAAAATAAATTACACTGGTAAAATTCCGTTTGATGGGACTGTTAAATTCTGACTCTGCTACATAAAAGGGAAACACATATGTATACATTTTAACTTGAGTATTCAACTTCTTCCTCACTTCCTTCACATGGAAAAACATATCACCCCACTGTCCCATGAATCAATTTTGTCATCACATTTTTTTCATTGCTGGAAAAAGGAAATCAAATTCCCTGTCTAAATTTAAAACTTCCTTGCCTTCACTGCAGGCTTCTCAATATAAAGAAAATCTTAGCCTCCATGTACGTTTACCCACAACTAGTAAAAAATTCCAGAAAGATGTTTTTAATCTGAGTTTAGGACCCATGTTCGTATGGTTTCCTGCTTTACAACAGATGGTAAACATAAGGGCTAAGCTAAGCTTGAAGAGCTTGTGTGGCTTTTGCAAACTACAAAGACAACTTGGTTCTCCACATTACACAGAGAGGAAGCAAAACCATTTGTGTGGCGAGGGGGAGAAAACAGGCAGGAAACAGCAGACAAATGCAAACAAGAGAAATAGGGACACTAGAAAGCCAAACAGATTTAGAGGGAGCCCTCTGTCCTGCGTGCATGATCTAAACTGATTCTTCCTCAGAGAGCTGGCACAGCCTGCCCTGCCCTGCTACTTGCGGGTAGTGCTTCAGAATCCCAGGAGGTGAGGAGCTGCTCCAGCCAAAGCCAGAGTACCCAGCAGCTCCCATGCTGCAGAGCAGTGGTGTTGAGTCTGTCCCCTGACTTTTTCCACCAGAAGCTGCTGAGGGACTGCGGTCCTCACCTGCGCAGGTGCATCACCTTCTCCTCTGGGCTGAAGGATGAACACGCCACATCTCCCCTCGGTGAACTCTGGGCAACGCCAGTCGATTGGGGAAGGCCCATTTGGACCTTTGCATTGTTGTGATTAAGAATGCTTTTTGACATTGAGAACTTAGAATTGAGAATTTCAGAATCATGGAAGACTTTCTGTATGGAGGTGAAGCATACGTTTGTTTCTCTTGCATATCCCCTGCCATCGGACTATCTCAAAGTACCTGCCAAGTACCTGGCTGTGTCGAGGAGTGAAATGAGGTGGCCAAGTGAGTGACTTCAAATGTCTGTCACACATCAGAAGAGGTGAGAGAGGGGTGTGAAATTAGGAGCAAGCTCAGGAAAAGTGCTTTGTTCCAGTACCATTTTATAGGCGTGGCAAAGTGCTTGGTTATATAGTCCAGAGGCAAGAAGGAGAAATACCCCAGCTGTCAGGGACCGTTCCTTCATAGGCAGAACTAACAACTAGCAGAATTGTTGCAATCAAATACCTAGGAAAATCCCTCAAAAGGAAGGAGAATATTTGTATAGATCCATACACACATTCCATTTACTTTACTTTTTTTTTTTTTAAGTGCATGCCATATGGACATTTGAGTGCTTCCTGCTAACGGTATATATGTGCTGCCTGTGATCATTACCCTGGAACAGGAAAATTGGAACTTAGAAAGGATTTTGTTAATAAGCCTTTTCTAAATGACACTTTTACAGTCCACCTCTCAAAGGAGTACGGTGCCAACTTCGTTGTGAGGCAGATGGTAGTGAAAAAGGTGGATGTGACTCTGATCATTTAGCAGGGAAATTAATTTATGTGATACTAACCAGCCTCCAAATTGGGTTTATTGGCTCATTACAGTTTCTCCAAAATGCCAAAGCTTTATGTTTTAAAGAAGCTGAAGGTTATTTTCAGGATATTTTTAAAAGAGAGAGAGAGAGAAAGGAGAAAATTGACTGAATGACTGAGGATCTGTATTAAAGGTAAGATGACAACTTTTATGCAACTTCGGATGAAGGACTTTGCAGATCAGCCAAGGAACGTTGAGGAAATTCTCCTGTCTGGCGGTAAAATGTGTCTTTATCCATCCTTGGCTGCTCTAATGTGAGTGTTCTTAGTTTATTGGCATTGTACTTCTGATGTGGATACACCTTTCATTGAACAAAGTAAACTAAATATACCATGGCCTAGCGTTAACAGCATGATAGGTATGAAAAAATTTCTATTTTGAAACAAAAACTTTTGATCCCCTTATAGCAGAATAACTCAGTGTCTATTTAGTTCCCTAAAGAAGAGAAATTCAGGATGAAAGTTGGACAGGAAAATGAAGATTGTTGTTTACATTTCAGTGTTTTATGTTGGATGGGTAATCTTTATATGGCACTTAAAAAGTTCATTCCTGGCTGTGGAGAACATTACAAAGAACATAGAAGGTAACTAATGGGCATACTTTATAGCTTTAATTTTACTAATTTCTGTTTGTGAGTAATAAATCAACGTCTATCCCCATTTCACCATATTTCTCATCCCACATTGGTGTGTTAACTTTTCTTCCCCAAGTACTACGTTATATCTCATCATCAACACAAGAGTGCATATTTTATCACTGCTTGTTTCAGTCTGTGGTACACTGTTATCCTAAGGATGATTAGAAGCCTTTAGTACCAGCCTGCCTGAGGAAACAATTAATAGTGTTCCTAGATCTGGTGCTTTAAACTTCATTGCTTCACTTCCTTTGAAGTAGTTATTTGTGCTTGTAAATGATCTAAGCTGAAGCAGATTTTATGTAATGCATTAAGATATACAATCTGATGAGATTTGTAAAGATTCCTTAAAATTTAGTCCTGAAGTTTTATTAGGCTGCTTTAGTCAACTGTTATCTTCAATAATTTTTGACATTTCATGTAATATGCACACTACAACTACAAGACTAATAAAACACTAGTCTGTAGTTTGGTTTTAGACCTCTTTCCTTAGTTTGTGTTTACCTTAGTATAAATTATTTTAGTGGTATAAAATTAATTTCCAATAGATTTTTTCAAGAACAAGTGGTATTTTAGGCTTTCTATTTTCATCACAATCATTTTTTCTAACTTCGTGGAGCGGAGGATTTAAAAATATTAGCAGTTTGTATCCAGACACACCTGCACAGAAGCACCAGTCGTGATGTGGGTAGCACTCCCAGATTAGGCTAACTCCTTCATATCCGTTAGATGGGCTTTTTATAGATCCTGTGCTGCAACCTGAAATTTGCAGGATGCACATGATTGCTCTAGCCACTTGAAACAGGGGCACTCTCATCGTTGCCTTGTTTTCATTTGGTGAGCGGATCTTTATCAGCAGAAAAAGAATCATAGAAAATTCCCCAAAAAGACAAGATGCTGAGAGCCAGAAGTCAGTTGTTCGTGGCTTTTAAAGGTTTGGGAAAGGGCTACTTATATTATCATATGACTTCAGGTTCCTTTTAAAATAATGGCAAAAAAAATCTGATGTTTTTTGGAAGTGGGCATGTTTCACAGACACTCAGATGTGTCTTCTATTACATTTCAGTCCTGTACTAATACTCATTTGCTCCAGAACAGATTGTCTGTAATTAGTTGAAATAAATACCTGCTATAGTTTAGAAAATCCTCTAGAAGGATTTGGCTAGAATGAAGGATTCCTAAATCCCAAATTGAGACCTAAAATAGTTCTCCCTAATCCTGGAGATATTTATGTTTGATAGCTGCAACCCTGCTTGACTTAGAAGTTTTCAAGGCAACTAGAGCTCTGTTTCTAGTCCCCAGAAATGCTTTTAATTGTGCAATTCAGTGTGTCTCCTGCCCAGAATATTGTTAGGATCCAAAAATTAAGTGTGACTTCACTTCACCCTGACTCTGCCAGCCTGATTGGGTTTTTCAGAAAGTCTTGCATGTGGGATGTCCCCACAAAACCAGCTATAGCAAATGGGAGGAAGTGGTAAAAGCCATGCCAAAGCTTAGAGGTCAGAGCACCTCTGTAGGTAACAGCCCCACACATCCTTTACAGGCGACCATCCCCTCCTCTGGCATTACATGCTCAGGATAAAACCTTTTTCCTCCAGTCCTGCTGCAGGTGGCAGCTGTATATCAGAGTGATTGAGGTGGTCGAGATACACTGGGCTAATAACAATAATTTCCTCCCTGTTGGTTAGGCTTTCCTTTCAATTACAGCTTAATCCTTCCATAATTTATGCTGGAGACTCTATCTATTACAGTTGCCCAGCTTCTTCCAGAAATCAATATGGTTGTAAACTTTTAAAGGACAATTAGACACAAAAGAATTACATATGAAGCCCAGAGAAATTAAATGGAGCAAGGGAAGAGAAGGGCTGCTTATCAAATGTTTTCCAATAGTGCTACTGGATTGTGGAGTAGCTCCCTGTGAAAAGCTGTAGTATGCCAGTGATCTGAATGAAATACAGTTGTGGTGAACAAGGGCTGTATGAGCACATCTTGCAGCATCAGTTAACCCTGGCAATGAGAAAAGTGGGAATTATTAGCACTTGAAAAAAACCTAATGCCCTCCTGCATGCCCCAAGACACACCACAAGTAGGAAGTGGAAACATGCTTGGTTTATGGCTCCCCACAAAGCATTAATTCAAAACTTTATAAATATGAACACTCATTAATCTTCTCTCTTACAGTAGTCAGCTACCAAATTAGAAGATTCTGAGGCTGAGTTTAAAATTTATGTAAAAAAAAAAGTTATTAGGGAAAAAGAAGTGTTTCAATAACCTCGATTGGTGGTGCCCAAATCTTCTCCTTTTGCAATCATACTTTTGATTGCTGGTCCTGGTTTCTATCAAACTAGCATAGGTGGCTGAGAAGTAAGCGCTGCAGTTTTCTTTAAGACTGAGAAGAACACGTGTTGCTATCCATAACACAGCCTTCTGTGGCAATACTTCTATTTTATTAGAGATTATCCAGTTTTTCATCAACCCATCCTAGTAGTACTTTGAAGGAGAACGAAGAGGGAGGAGAAGACTTGCTTTTTCAAGATAGAGACATTGTGCCCCAACTGTCCAGACTAGAGATATCCAAAAGTGCTATCAACACAAAATGCTTCGCAGGACTAACCAGAAAGCGCAATTTCGCTCCATACCAGCTCACGGCATAACAACTTCATTGGTCTTTCCCCAAGTCAGAACGTTTTCATCTTGCCTTTGTCAAAAAACATGCGGGATGAGGCTTGAAAAAGACTTCTTACTCTAAAATAAAAAATTACTGAAAAGCAGAAAACAGGTAATTTTCAGTGCAGATCAGACTTCCCTCCTCCTTGCCTGTGAGGTAATTAAGGGCTGACTTTAAATGCTAAGATCTGAGCCTCTCCAGATTTTGAGGTGGAAATTGAGGAATCCAGTAACCAGCACACAAAACACAGCAGATAATGGCTAACACTTTAAGGTGGAAAAAATGCAAATGAAAAGGCCTGTTACATGAAATGCTGCAGGCTTCCTGCTCCCCCTAAATCTATGGCAGTTGAAAATGTTCACTGCCTAGAAAAGCTAAGCGGACGTATAATACCATACTCTAAGATCCCATGGGAACATATTGCGGGATAGTGTAATTGATTTGGTACTGAGTGTGCACCTTCTTGTTCCTTTCCTATTCAAACGTTAATATCCACTTGCAATACTATATTCTCATTTGATAAAAAAATTATCAAATACTTTAAAATGGCTTTGAAAAATCTCGGACACCATATTCTGGATGATCATCATTTTAATAGATCATTTGTTTGTTAAAAAGGCTGTGGCATTTCATAAAGCCCAGAGCACACTTTTCAGTGTCAACTAGTAGTCATTGCCACCCCCAGTTTTAAGTGACTATTTGAGGCACGTTGAAGACAGACTTTCAGAAGATGGCAACCGTTTATCTAAGAAGTCAGATCTGTTTAAAATGGGTTACTTTAGGTACCCCAGAACATTTGCAGTGACATTCCCAAAACATTTCGGCAATAAGCAGCACAGTGACAAGGTGTACTCACCATTTCACGTGGCATCATTTAGGCACATGGTCCAGCAAGGTTTACTCTCTGGCTGCAGCAGACCCATGCTGATAACTCACAGAATTAGTATTTCTCCTCGTGCTTTACAGCATTGCAGATCTGGGAGCATGAACATCCAAGGAAGACAGGCAGAACGAGGTGGGTTCCTTGCTAGTGCTGTAGGGAGCCCTTTGCAGACACATCAAAGCAGCTCCCTGTAGAGCCAGCCTGTGTCTGCTGTCACTGGAGATATGCTAGAGCTAGTAGGATGAGGTGCATCAAACTACCTAATTCCCACTGGATCAAGCCCAGTTCCTGAAGAGCCTTTGGTTTGCCTTAGCACTACAGTCCATCATGACACATGTTCTGGGAGGATTCTTCTCTTCAGGGCAGTGCATGGTTTGAACTTGCTCCTTGTGCAAGTGCCATACTTCAACAGCGCCTGTCAGTCTACCCCTGAAGATAAAGTGTCAGCTGCTACGGGAGCCCTGTGCAAAATTGGCTCTGCAGGACCCCACTGGTGTCCCGAAGTGCTGCCAGGTGAGCCAGCACTAAAGAGCCCAGCTGGCACCATGCCACTTTTTTTCCCAAGGAATTCTTGGGCATCTCTACTCTTCCTGGTATTCTGCTGTTCTGCTATTACAATACTATTCTAGCAGTCTGTGATTCCTTGTGCTTTTTGCAATATCCATATTAGCTCTTTCCACATCACATTATTGCTTGTGCCCTAGTCCAAAATCACAGTGCTGGCAATAGTAGCTCTGAAGTTAATTTTGCTTCTTTAACCCCAAGAAAGAATATTAACCATGTTTTTTCATTGTCAGGGACACATACTATCAAAGTCTTTAAACCTGAGTATTTATTTACCTTGGTATATAAGGTTGACTGTTTGCTGACATTAGGAAAGGCATGGGAGTCTATTCGTTAGTGAGGTTTTTTCATATGTATCCTGGCTTTGTTAAATGGGCTAAAGCCAAATAAATTTTTGACTGTCAATCACCCATTGTCTTGGTTCATTACACAACCCATTTCTTAAGGC